>NW_026542867.1:0-125962 GCF_028750875.1 Macrosteles quadrilineatus
AACCTTGTACACACTTGTACAACTTGTACACACTTGTACAACCTTGTACACACTTGTACAACCTTGTACACACTTGTACAACCTTGTACACACTTGTACAACCTTGTACACACTTGTACAACCTTGTACACACTTGTACAACCTTGTACACACTTGTACAACCTTGTACACACTTGTACAACCATGTAAAAACTTGTACAACCTTGTACACACTTGTACACCCTTGTACACACTTGTACAAGCTTGTACACACTTGTACAACCTTGTACACACTTGTACACCCTTGTACACACTTGTACAACCTTGTACAAACCTGTACACCCTTGTACACACTTGTACAATCTTGTACACACTTGTACAAGCTTGTACACACTTGTACACCTTTGTTCAAACTTGTGCACCCTTGTACACTTTTGTACACCCTTGTACACATTTGTACAACCTTGTACAAACTTATACACACTTGTACAAACTTGTACACACTTGTACAACCTTGTTCAAACTTTTACAACCTTGTACACACTTGTACAAGCTTGTACACACTTGTACAAGTTGTACACACTTGTACAACCTTGTACACACTTGTACAACCTTGTACACACTTGTACAACCTTGTACACACTTGTACAACCTTGTACACAATTGTAAAACCTTGTACACACTTGTACAACCTTGTACAAACTTGTACACACTTGTACAAACTTTTACATCCTTGTACACATTCGTACACCCTTGTACACACTTGTACAACCTTGTACAACCTTGTACAAACCTGTACACCCTTGTACACACTTGTACAAGCTTGTACACGATTGTACACCCTTGTACACACTTGTGCACCCTTGTACAAACTTGTACATCCTTGTACACACTTGTAAAACCTTGTACAAACTTGTACAAACTTGTACAAACTTGTACAAACTTGTACATCCTTGTACACGATAGTACAACCTTGTACACACTTGTACAACCTTGTACACACTTGTACAACCTGATACACAATTGTACAACCTTGTACACACTTGTACAACCTTGTACACACTTGTACAACCTTGTACACACTTGTACAACCTTGTAAACACTTGTACAACCTTGTACACACTTGTACAACCTTGTAAACACTTGTACAACCTTGTACACACTTGTACAGCCTTGTACACAATTGTACAACCTTGTACACACTTGTACAACCTTGTACACACTTGTACAACCTTGTACACAATTGTACAGCCTTGTACACACTTGTACAACCTTGTACACACTTGTACAGCCTTGTACAAAATTGTAAAACCTTGTACACACTTGTACAGCCTTGTACACAATTGTACAACCTTGTACACACTTGAACAACCTTGTACACCCTTGTACAAACTTTTACACATCGTACACACTTGTACATCCTTGTACAAACTTGTACATCCTTGTACACACTTGTACAACCTTGTACACACTTGTACAATCTTGTACACACTTGTACAGCCTTGTACACAATTGTACAACCTTGTACACACTTGTACAGCCTTGTACACAATTGTACAACCTTGTACACACTTGTACAACCTTGTACACCCTTGTACACACTTTTACTTATCGTACACACTTGTACACCCTTGTACAAACTTGTACATCCTTGTACACACTTGTACAACCTTGTACAAACTTGTACAAACTTGTACATCCTTGTACACGATTTTACCGCCTTGTACACACTTGTACAACCTTGTGAAAACTTGTACAACCTTGTACACACTTGTACACCCTTGTACACACTTGTACAAGCTTGTACACACTTGTACAACCTTGTACACACTTGTACACCCTTGTACACACGTGTATAACCTTGTACACAACTTGTACAACCTTGTACACACTTGTACAACCTTGTAAAACTTGTACACCCTTGTACAAACTTGTACACCCCTGTACACACTTGTACACATTTGTACACACTTGTACACCCTTGTACACACTTGTACAACCTTGTACAAACTTATACAATCTTGTACACACTTGTACAACCCAGTACACAACTTGTACAACCTTGTACACACTTGTACAACCTTGTAAAACTTGTACACCCTTGTACAAACTTGTACACCCCTGTACACACTTGTACACATTTGTACACACTTGTACACCCTTGTACACACTTGTACAACCTTGTACAAACTTATACAATCTTGTACACACTTGTACAACCCAGTACACACTTGTACAATCTTGTACAAACTTGTACATCCTTGTACACGATTGTACACCCTTGTACACACTTGTACAACCTTGTACACACTTGTACAACCTTGTACACAATTGTACAACCTTGTACACACTTGTACAACCTTGTACACACTTGCACAACTTTGTACACACTTGTACAGTCTTGTACACAATTGTACAACCTTGTACACACTTGTACAACCTTGTACACACTTGTACAACCTTGTACACAATTGTACAGCCTTGTACACACTTGTACAACCTTGTACACACTTGTACAGCCTTGTACACAATTGTACAACCTTGTACACACTTGTACAACCTTGTACACACTTGTACAACCTTGTACACAATTGTACAGCCTTGTACACACTTGTACAACCTTGTACACACTTGTACAACCTTGTTAAAACTTGTACACCCTTGTACACACTTGTACAACCTTGTACAACCTTGTACACACTTGTACAGCCTTGTACACAATTGTACAACCTTGTACACACTTGTACAACCTTGTACACAATTGTACAACCTCGTACACACTTGTACAACCTTGTACACACTTGTACAACCTTGTACATACTTGTACAACCTTGTACACACTTGTACAACCTTGTACACACTTGTACAACCTTTTACACACTTGTACAGCCTTGTACACAATTGTACAACCTTGTACACACTTGTACAGCCTTGTACACAATTGTACAACCTTGTACACACTTGTACAACCTTGTACACACTTGTACAACCTTGTACACAATTGTAGAGCCTTGTACACACTTGTACAACCTTGTACACACTTGTACAGCCTTGTACAAAATTGTACAACCTTGTACACACTTGTACAGCCTTGTACACAATTGTACAACCTTGTACACACTTGTACAAACTTGTACACCCTTGTACAAACTTTTACACATCGTACACACTTGTACAGCCCTTGTACAAACTTGTACATCCTTGTACACACTTGTACAACCTTGTACACACTTTTACATCCTTGTACACAATTGTACACCCTTGTACACACTTGTACAACCTTGTACACACTTGTACAACCTTGAACACACTTGTACAGCCTTGTACACAATTGTACAACCTTGTACACACTTGTACAACCTTGTACACACTTGTACAACCTTGTACACAATTGTACAGCCTTGTACACACTTGTACAACCTTGTACACACTTGTACAGCCTTGTACACAATTGTACAACCTTGTACACACTTGTACAACCTTGTACACACTTGTACAACTTTGTACACAATTGTACAGCCTTGTACACACTTGTAAAACCTTGTACACACTTGTACAACCTTGTAAAAACTTGTACACCCTTGTACACACTTGTACAACTTGTACAACCTTGTACACACTTGTACAGCCTTGTACAACCTTGTACAACCTTGTACACACTTGTACAGCCTTGTTAAAACTTGTACACCCTTGTACACACATGTACAACCTTGTACACAACTTGTACAACCTTGTACACACTTGTACAACCTTGTAAAACTTGTACACATTTGTACACACTTGTACACCCTTGTACACACTTGTACAACCTTGTACAAACTTATACAATCTTGTACACACTTGTACAACCCAGTACACACTTGTACAATCTTGTACAAACTTGTACTCCCTTGTACAAACTTGTACATCCTTGTACACACTTGTACAACCTTGTACAAACTTGTACAAACTTGTAAAAACTTGTACATCCTTGTACACGATTGTACACCCTTGTACACACTTGTACAACCTTGTACACACTTGTACAACCTGACACACAATTGTACAACCTTGTACACACTTGTACAACCTTGTACACACTTGTACAACCTTGTACACACTTGTACAACCTTGTACACACTTGTACAACCTTGTACACACTTGTACAACCTTGTACACACTTGTACAGCCTTGTACACAATTGTACAGCCTTGTACACAATTGTACAACCTTGTACACACTTGTACAACCTTGTACACACTTGTACAACCTTGTACACAATTGTACAGCCTTGTACACAATTGTACAACCTTGTACACACTTGTACAGCCTTGTACACACTTGTACAGCCTTGTACACACTTGTACAGCCTTGTACAAAATTGTACAGCCTTGTACACAATTGTACAACCTTGTACACACTTGTACAACCTTGTACACCCTTGTACAAACTTTTACACATCGTACACACTTGTACACCCTTGTACAAACTTGTACATCCTTGTACAAACTTGTACAAACTTGTACATCCTTGTACACGATTTTTCACCCTTGTACACACTTGTACAACCTTGTACACACTTGTACAACCTTGTACACACTTGTACAACCTTGTACACAATTGTACAACCTTGTACACACTTGTACAACCTTATACACACTTGTACAAACTTGTACACACTTGTACAACCTTGTACACACTTGTACAACCTTGTACACACTTGTACAACCTTGTACACACTTGTACAACCTTGTACACACTTGTACAACCTTGTACACACTTGTACAACCTTGTA
Source organism: Macrosteles quadrilineatus (assembly GCF_028750875.1). Taxonomy (NCBI): domain Eukaryota; kingdom Metazoa; phylum Arthropoda; class Insecta; order Hemiptera; family Cicadellidae; genus Macrosteles; species Macrosteles quadrilineatus. Next base: position 4,754 of record NW_026542867.1, read on the forward strand.
CACACTTGTACAACCTTGTACACTCTTGTACAACCTTGTACACACTTGTACAACCTTGTACACACTTGTACAACCTTGTACACACTTGTACAACCATGTAAAAACTTGTACAACCTTGTACACACTTGTACACCCTTGTACACACTTGTACAAGCTTGTACACACTTGTACAACCTTGTACACACTTGTACACCCTTGTACACACTTGTACAACCTTGTACAAACCTGTACACCCTTGTACACACTTGTACATGCTTGTACACACTTGTACAAGCTTGTATACACTTGTACACCTTTGTTCAAATTTGTGAACCCTTGTACACTTTTGTACACCCTTGTACACATTTGTACAACCTTGTACAAACTTGTACACACTTGTACAAACTTGTACATACTTGTACAACCTTGTACAAACTTGTACAACCTTGTACACACTTGTACAACGTTGTACACACTTGTACAAGTTGTACACACTTGTACAACCTTGTACACACTTGTACAACCTTGTACACACTTGTACAACCTTGTACACAATTGTAAAACCTTGTACACACTTGTACAACCTTGTACAAACTTGTACACACTTGTACAAACTTTTACATCCTTGTACACATTTGTACACCCTTGTACACACTTGTACAACCTTGTACAACCTTGTACACACCTGTACACCCTTGTACACACTTGTACAAGCTTGTACACGATTGTACACCCTTGTACACACTTGTGCACCCTTGTACAAACTTGTACATCCTTGTACACACTTGTACAACCTTGTACAAACTTGTACAAACTTGTACATCCTTGTACACGATTGTACACCCTTGTACACACTTGTACAACCTTGTACACACTTGTACAACCTGATACACAATTGTACAACCTTGTACACACTTGTACAACCTTGTACACACTTGTACAACCTTGTACACACTTGTACAACCTTGTACACACTTGTACAACCTTGTACACACTTGTACAACCTTGTACACACTTGTACAGCCTTGTACACAATTGTACAACCTTGTACACACTTGTACAACCTTGTACACACTTGTACAACCTTGTACACAATTGTACAGCCTTGTACACACTTGTACAACCTTGTACACACTTGTACAGCCTTGTACAAAATTGTACAACCTTGTACACACTTGTACAGCCTTGTACACAATTGTACAACCTTGTACACACTTGTACAACCTTGTACACCCTTGTACAAACTTTTACACATCGTACACACTTGTACACTCTTGTACAAACTTGTACATCCTTGTACACACTTGTACAACCTTGTACACACTTGTACAATCTTGTACACACTTGTACAATCTTGTACACACTTGTACAGCCTTGTACACAATTGTACAACCTTGTACAGCCTTGTACACAATTGTACAACCTTGTACACACTTGTACAACCTTGTACACCCTTGTACACACTTTTACTTATCGTACACACTTGTACACCCTTGTACAAACTTGTACATCCTTGTACACACTTGTACAACCTTGTACAAACTTGTACAAACTTGTACATCCTTGTACACGATTTTACACCCTTGTACACACTTGTACAACCTTGTAAAAACTTGTACAACCTTGTACACACTTGTACACCCTTGTACACACTTGTACAAGCTTGTACACACTTGTACAACCTTGTACACACTTGTACACCCTTGTACACACATGTACAACCTTGTACACAACTTGTACAACCTTGTACACACTTGTACAACCTTGTAAAACTTGTACACCCTTTTACAAACTTGTACACCCCTGTACACACTTGTACACATTTGTACACACTTGTACACCCTTGTACACACTTGTACAAACTTATACAATCTTGTACACACTTGTACAACCCAGTACACAACTTGTACAACCTTGTACACACTTGTACAACCTTGTAAAACTTGTACACCCTTGTACAAACTTGTACACCCCTGTACACACTTGTACACATTTGTACACACTTGTACACCCTTGTACACACTTGTACAACCTTGTACAAACTTATACAATCTTGTACACACTTGTACAACCCAGTAAACACTTGTAAAATCTTGTACAAACTTGTACATCATTGTACACGATTGTACACCCTTGTACACACTTGTACAACCTTGTACACACTTGTACAACCTTGTACACAATTGTACAACCTTGTACACACTTGTACAACCTTGTACACACTTGCACAACTTTGTACACACTTGTACAGTCTTGTACACAATTGTACAACCTTGTACACACTTGTACAACCTTGTACACACTTGTACAACCTTGTACACAATTGTACAGCCTTGTACACACTTGTACAACCTTGTACACACTTGTACAGCCTTGTACACAATTGTACAACCTTGTACACACTTGTACAACCTTGTACACACTTGTACAACCTTGTACACAATTGTACAGCCTTGTACACACTTGTACAACCTTGTACACACTTGTACAACCTTGTAAAAACTTGTACACCCTTGTACACACTTGTACAACCTTGTTTAACCTTGTACAAACTTGTACATCCTTGTACACGATTTTTCACCCTTGTACACACTTGTACAACCTTGTACAAACTTGTACATCCTTGTACACACTTGTACAACCTTGTACAAACTTGTACAAACTTGTACATCCTTGTACACGATTTTTCACCCTTGTACACACTTGTACAACCTTGTACACACTTGTACACCCTTGTACACACTTGTACAACCTTGTACACACTTGTACAACCTTGTACACACTTGTACAACCTTGTACACACTTGTACAACCTTGTACACACTTGTACAACCTTGTACACACTTGTACAACCTTGTACACACTTGTACAACCTTGTACACACTTGTACAACCTTGTACACACTTGTACAACCTTGTACACACTTGTACAACCTTGTACACACTTGTACAACCTTGTACACACTTGTACAACCTTGTACACACTTGTACAACCTTGTACACACTTGTACAACCTTGTACACACTTGTACAACCTTGTACACACTTGTACAACCATGTAAAAACTTGTACAACCTTGTACACACTTGTACACCCTTGTACACACTTGTACAAGCTTGTACACACTTGTACAACCTTGTACACACTTGTACACCCTTGTACACACTTGTACAACCTTGTACAAACCTGTACACCTTTGTACACACTTGTACATGCTTGTACACACTTGTACAAGCTTGTATACACTTGTACACCTTTGTTCAAATTTGTGAACCCTTGTACACTTTTGTACACCCTTGTACACATTTGTACAACCTTGTACAAACTTGTACACACTTGTACAAACTTGTAAACACTTGTACAACCTTGTACAAACTTGTACAACCTTGTACACACTTGTACAACGTTGTACACACTTGTACAAGTTGTACACACTTGTACAACCTTGTACACACTTGTACAGACTTGTACACACTTGTACAACCTTGTACACAATTGTAAAACCTTGTACACACTTGTACAACCTTGTACAAACTTGTACACACTTGTACAAACTTTTACATCCTTGTACACATTTGTACACCCTTGTACACACTTGTACAACCTTGTACAACCTTGTACAAACCTGTACACCCTTGTACACACTTGTACAAGCTTGTACACGATTGTACACCCTTGTACACACTTGTGCACCCTTGTACAAACTTGTACATCCTTGTACACACTTGTACAACCTTGTACAAACTTGTACAAACTTGTACATCCTTGTACACGATTGAACACCCTTGTACACACTTGTACAACCTTGTACACACTTGTACAACCTGATACACAATTGTACAACCTTGTACACACTTGTACAACCTTGTACACACTTGTACAACCTTGTACACACTTGTACAACATTGTACACACTTGTACAACCTTGTACACACTTGTACAACCTTGTACACACTTGTACAACCTGATACACAATTGTACAACCTTGTACACACTTGTACAACCTTGTACACACTTGTACAACCTTGTACACACTTGTACAACCTTGTACACACTTGTACAACCTTGTACACACTTGTACAGCCTTGTACACAATTGTACAACCTTGTACACACTTGTACAACCTTGTACACACTTTTACAACCTTGTACACAATTGTACAGCCTTGTACACACTTGTACAACCTTGTACACACTTGTACAGCCTTGTACAAAATTGTACAACCTTGTACACACTTGTACAGCCTTGTACACAATTGTACAACCTTGTACACACTTGTACAACCTTGTACACCCTTGTACAGCCTTGTACACAATTGTACAACCTTGTACACACTTGTACAACCTTGTACACCCTTGTACACACTTTTACTTATCGTACACACTTGTACACCCTTGTACAAACTTGTACATCCTTGTACACACTTGTACAACCTTGTACACACTTGTACAATCTTGTACACACTTGTACAATCTTGTACACACTTGTACAGCCTTGTACACAATTGTACAACCTTGTACACACTTGTACAGCCTTGTACACAATTGTACAACCTTGTACACACTTGTACAACCTTGTACACCCTTGTACACACTTTTACTTATCGTACACACTTGTACACCCTTGTACAAACTTGTACATCCTTGTACACACTTGTACAACCTTGTACAAACTTGTACAAACTTGTACATCCTTGTACACGATTTTACACCCTTGTACACACTTGTACAACCTTGTAAAAACTTGTACAACCTTGTACACACTTGTACACCCTTGTACACACTTGTACAAGCTTGTACACACTTGTACAACCTTGTACACACTTGTACACACTTGTACACCCTTGTACACACATGTACAACCTTGTACACAACTTGTACAACCTTGTACACACTTTTACAACCTTGTAAAACTTGTACACCCTTGTACAAACTTGTACACCCCTGTACACACTTGTACACATTTGTACACACTTGTACACCCTTGTACACACTTGTACAACCTTGTACAAACTTATACAATCTTGTACACACTTGTACAACCCAGTACACAACTTGTACAACCTTGTACACACTTGTACAACCTTGTAAAACTTGTACACCCTTGTACAAACTTGTACACCCCTGTACACACTTGTACACATTTGTACACACTTGTACACCCTTGTACACACTTGTACAACCTTGTACAAACTTATACAATCTTGTACACACTTGTACAACCCAGTACACACTTGTAAAATCTTGTACAAACTTGTACATCATTGTACACGATTGTACACCCTTGTACACACTTGTACAACCTTGTACACACTTGTACAACCTTGTACACAATTGTACAACCTTGTACACACTTGTACAACCTTGTACACACTTGCACAACTTTGTACACACTTGTACAGTCTTGTACACAATTGTACAACCTTGTACACACTTGTACAACCTTGTACACACTTGTACAACCTTGTACACAATTGTACAGCCTTGTACACACTTGTACAACCTTGTACACACTTGTACAGCCTTGTACACAATTGTACAACCTTGTACACACTTGTACAACCTTGTACACACTTGTACAACCTTGTACACAATTGTACAGCCTTGTACACACTTGTACAACCTTGTACACACTTGTACAACCTTGTAAAAACTTGTACACCCTTGTACACACTTGTACAACCTTGTACAACCTTGTACACACTTGTACAGCCTTGTACACAATTGTACAACCTTGTACACACTTGTACAACCTTGTACAACCTTGTACAAACCTGTACACCCTTGTACACACTTGTACAAGCTTGTACACGATTGTACACCCTTGTACACACTTGTGCACCCTTGTACAAACTTGTACATCCTTGTACACACTTGTACAACCTTGTACAAACTTGTACAAACTTGTACAAACTTGTACATCCTTGTACACTATTGTACACCCTTGTACACACTTGTACAACCTTGTACACACTTGTACAACCTGATACACAATTGTACAACCTTGTACACACTTGTACAACCTTGTACACACTTGTACAACCTTGTACACACTTGTACAACCTTGTACACACTTGTACAACCTTGTACACACTTGTACAGCCTTGTATACAATTGTACAACCTTGTACACACTTGTACAGCCTTGTACACAATTGTACAACCTTGTACAGCCTTGTACACAATTGTACAACCTTGTACACACTTGTACAACCTTGTACACCCTTGTACACACTTTTACTTATCGTACACACTTGTACACCCTTGTACAAACTTGTACAACCTTGAACACACTTGTACAACCTTGTACACACTTGTACAACCTTGTACACAATTGTACATCCTTGTACACAATTGTACACCCTTGTACACACTTGTACAACCTTGTACACACTTGTACAACCTTGAACACACTTGTACAGCCTTGTACACAATTGTACAACCTTGTACACACTTGTACAACCTTGTACACACTTGTACAACCTTGTACACAATTGTACAGCCTTGTACACACTTGTACAACCTTGTACACACTTGTACAGCCTTGTACACAATTGTACAACCTTGTACACACTTGTACAACCTTGTACACACTTGTACAACTTTGTACACAATTGTACAGCCTTGTACACACTTGTAAAACCTTGTACACACTTGTACAACCTTGTAAAAACTTGTACACCCTTGTACACACTTGTACAACTTGTACACACTTGTACAACTTGTACAACCTTGTACACACTTGTACAGCCTTGTACAACCTTGTACAAACTTGTACACACTTGTACAGACTTGTTAAAACTTGTACACCCTTGTACACACATGTACAACCTTGTACACAACTTGTACAACCTTGTACACACTTGTACAACCTTGTAAAACTTGTACACATTTGTACACACTTGTACACCCTTGTACACACTTGTACAACCTTGTACAAACTTATACAATCTTGTACACACTTGTACAACCCAGTACACACTTGTACAATCTTGTACAAACTTGTACTCCCTTGTACAAACTTGTACATCCTTGTACACACTTGTACAACCTTGTACAAACTTGTACAAACTTGTAAAAACTTGTACATCCTTGTACACGATTGTACACCCTTGTACACACTTGTACAACCTTGTACACACTTGTACAACCTGACACACAATTGTACAACCTTGTACACACTTGTACAACCTTGTACACACTTGTACAACCTTGTACACACTTGTCCAACCTTGTACACACTTGTACAACCTTGTACACACTTGTACAACCTTGTACACACTTGTACAACCTTGTACACACTTGTACAGCCTTGTACACAATTGTACAACCTTGTACACACTTGTACAACCTTGTACACACTTGTACAACCTTGTACACAATTGTACAGCCTTGTACACAATTGTACAACCTTGTACACACTTGTACAGCCTTGTACACACTTGTACAGCCTTGTACACACTTGTACAGCCTTGTACACACTTGTACAGCCTTGTACAAAATTGTACAGCCTTGTACACAATTGTACAACCTTGTACACACTTGTACAACCTTGTACACCCTTGTACAAACTTTTACACATCGTACACACTTGTACACCCTTGTACAAACTTGTACATCCTTGTACAAACTTGTACAAACTTGTACATCCTTGTACACGATTTTTCACCCTTGTACACACTTGTACAACCTTGTACACACTTGTACAACCTTGTACACACTTGTACAACCTTGTACACAATTGTACAACCTTGTACACACTTGTACAACCTTATACACACTTGTACAAACTTGTACACACTTGTACAACCTTGTACACACTTGTACAACCTTGTACACACTTGTACAACCTTGTACACACTTGTACAACCTTGTACACACTTGTACAACCTTGTACACACTTGTACAACCTTGTACACACTTGTACAACCTTGTACACTCTTGTACAACCTTGTACACACTTGTACAACCTTGTACACACTTGTACAACCTTGTACACACTTGTACAACCATGTAAAAACTTGTACAACCTTGTACACACTTGTACACCCTTGTACACACTTGTACAAGCTTGTACACACTTGTACAACCTTGTACACACTTGTACACCCTTGTACACACTTGTACAACCTTGTACAAACCTGTACACCCTTGTACACACTTGTACATGCTTGTACACACTTGTACAAGCTTGTATACACTTGTACACCTTTGTTCAAATTTGTGAACCCTTGTACACTTTTGTACACCCTTGTACACATTTGTACAACCTTGTACAAACTTGTACACACTTGTACAAACTTGTACACACTTGTACAACCTTGTACAAACTTGTACAACCTTGTACACACTTGTACAACGTTGTACACACTTGTACACCCTTGTACACACATGTACAACCTTGTACACAACTTGTACAACCTTGTACACACTTGTACAACCTTGTAAAACTTGTACACCCTTTTACAAACTTGTACACCCCTGTACACACTTGTACACATTTGTACACACTTGTACACCCTTGTACACACTTGTACAAACTTATACAATCTTGTACTCACTTGTACAACCCAGTACACAACTTGTACAACCTTGTACACACTTGTACAACCTTGTAAAACTTGTACACCCTTGTACAAACTTGTACACCCCTGTACACACTTGTACACATTTGTACACACTTGTACACCCTTGTACACACTTGTACAACCTTGTACAAACTTATACAATCTTGTACACACTTGTACAACCCAGTAAACACTTGTAAAATCTTGTACAAACTTGTACATCATTGTACACGATTGTACACCCTTGTACACACTTGTACAACCTTGTACACACTTGTACAACCTTGTACACCATTGTACAACCTTGTACACACTTGTACAACCTTGTACACACTTGCACAACTTTGTACACACTTGTACAGTCTTGTACACAATTGTACAACCTTGTACACACTTGTACAACCTTGTACACACTTGTACAACCTTGTACACAATTGTACAGCCTTGTACACACTTGTACAACCTTGTACACACTTGTACAGCCTTGTACACAATTGTACAACCTTGTACACACTTGTACAACCTTGTACACACTTGTACAACCTTGTACACAATTGTACAGCCTTGTACACACTTGTACAACCTTGTACACACTTGTACAACCTTGTAAAAACTTGTACACCCTTGTACACACTTGTACAACCTTGTTTAACCTTGTACAAACTTGTACATCCTTGTACACGATTTTTCACCCTTGTACACACTTGTACAACCTTGTACAAACTTGTACATCCTTGTACACACTTGTACAACCTTGTACAAACTTGTACAAACTTGTACATCCTTGTACACGATTTTTCACCCTTGTACACACTTGTACAACCTTGTACACACTTGTACACCCTTGTACACACTTGTACAACCTTGTACACACTTGTACAACCTTGTACACACTTGTACAACCTTGTACACACTTGTACAACCTTGTACACACTTGTACAACCTTGTACACACTTGTACAACCTTGTACACACTTGTATAACCTTGTACACACTTGTACAACCTTGTACACACTTGTACAACCTTGTACACACTTGTACAACCTTGTACACACTTGTACAACCTTGTACACACTTGTACAACCTTGTACACACTTGTACAACCTTGTACACACTTGTACAACCTTGTACACACTTGTACAACCTTGTACACACTTGTACAACCTTGTACACACTTGTACAACCATGTAAAAACTTGTACAACCTTGTACACACTTGTACACCCTTGTACACACTTGTACAAGCTTGTACACACTTGTACAACCTTGTACACACTTGTACACCCTTGTACACACTTGTACAACCTTGTACAAACCTGTACACCTTTGTACACACTTGTACATGCTTGTACACACTTGTACAAGCTTGTATACACTTGTACACCTTTGTTCAAATTTGTGAACCCTTGTACACTTTTGTACACCCTTGTACACATTTGTACAACCTTGTACAAACTTGTACACACTTGTACAAACTTGTAAACACTTGTACAACCTTGTACAAACTTGTACAACCTTGTACACACTTGTACAACGTTGTACACACTTGTACAAGTTGTACACACTTGTACAACCTTGTACACACTTGTACAGACTTGTACACACTTGTACAACCTTGTACACAATTGTAAAACCTTGTACACACTTGTACAACCTTGTACAAACTTGTACACACTTGTACAAACTTTTACATCCTTGTACACATTTGTACACCCTTGTACACACTTGTACAACCTTGTACAACCTTGTACAAACCTGTACACCCTTGTACACACTTGTACAAGCTTGTACACGATTGTACACCCTTGTACACACTTGTGCACCCTTGTACAAACTTGTACATCCTTGTACACACTTGTACAACCTTGTACAAACTTGTACAAACTTGTACAAACTTGTACATCCTTGTACACGATTGAACACCCTTGTACACACTTGTACAACCTTGTACACACTTGTACAACCTGATACACAATTGTACAACCTTGTACACACTTGTACAACCTTGTACACACTTGTACAACCTTGTACACACTTGTACAACATTGTACACACTTGTACAACCTTGTACACACTTGTACAACCTTGTACACACTTGTACAACCTGATACACAATTGTACAACCTTGTACACACTTGTACAACCTTGTACACACTTGTACAACCTTGTACACACTTGTACAACCTTGTACACACTTGTACAACCTTGTACACACTTGTACAGCCTTGTACACAATTGTACAACCTTGTACACACTTGTACAACCTTGTACACACTTTTACAACCTTGTACACAATTGTACAGCCTTGTACACACTTGTACAACCTTGTACACACTTGTACAGCCTTGTACAAAATTGTACAACCTTGTACACACTTGTACAGCCTTGTACACAATTGTACAACCTTGTACACACTTGTACAACCTTGTACACCCTTGTACAAACTTTTACACATCGTACACACTTGTACACCCTTGTACAAACTTGTACATCCTTGTACACACTTGTACAACCTTGTACACACTTGTACAATCTTGTACACACTTGTACAATCTTGTACACACTTGTACAGCCTTGTACACAATTGTACAACCTTGTACACACTTGTACAGCCTTGTACACAATTGTACAACCTTGTACACACTTGTACAACCTTGTACACCCTTGTACACACTTTTACTTATCGTACACACTTGTACACCCTTGTACAAACTTGTACATCCTTGTACACACTTGTACAACCTTGTACAAACTTGTACAAACTTGTACATCCTTGTACACGATTTTACACCCTTGTACACACTTGTACAACCTTGTAAAAACTTGTACAACCTTGTACACACTTGTACACCCTTGTACACACTTGTACAAGCTTGTACACACTTGTACAACCTTGTACACACTTGTACACACTTGTACACCCTTGTACACACATGTACAACCTTGTACACAACTTGTACAACCTTGTACACACTTTTACAACCTTGTAAAACTTGTACACCCTTGTACAAACTTGTACACCCCTGTACACACTTGTACACATTTGTACACACTTGTACACCCTTGTACACACTTGTACAACCTTGTACAAACTTATACAATCTTGTACACACTTGTACAACCCAGTACACAACTTGTACAACCTTGTACACACTTGTACAACCTTGTAAAACTTGTACACCCTTGTACAAACTTGTACACCCCTGTACACACTTGTACACATTTGTACACACTTGTACACCCTTGTACACACTTGTACAACCTTGTACAAACTTATACAATCTTGTACACACTTGTACAACCCAGTACACACTTGTAAAATCTTGTACAAACTTGTACATCATTGTACACGATTGTACACCCTTGTACACACTTGTACAACCTTGTACACACTTGTACAACCTTGTACACAATTGTACAACCTTGTACACACTTGTACAACCTTGTACACACTTGCACAACTTTGTACACACTTGTACAGTCTTGTACACAATTGTACAACCTTGTACACACTTGTACAACCTTGTACACACTTGTACAACCTTGTACACAATTGTACAGCCTTGTACACACTTGTACAACCTTGTACACACTTGTACAGCCTTGTACACAATTGTACAACCTTGTACACACTTGTACAACCTTGTACACACTTGTACAACCTTGTACACAATTGTACAGCCTTGTACACACTTGTACAACCTTGTACACACTTGTACAACCTTGTAAAAACTTGTACACCCTTGTACACACTTGTACAACCTTGTACAACCTTGTACACACTTGTACAGCCTTGTACACAATTGTACAACCTTGTACACACTTGTACAACCTTGTACAACCTTGTACAAACCTGTACACCCTTGTACACACTTGTACAAGCTTGTACACGATTGTACACCCTTGTACACACTTGTGCACCCTTGTACAAACTTGTACATCCTTGTACACACTTGTACAACCTTGTACAAACTTGTTCAAACTTGTACAAACTTGTACATCCTTGTACACTATTGTACACCCTTGTACACACTTGTACAACCTTGTACACACTTGTACAACCTGATACACAATTGTACAACCTTGTACACACTTGTACAACCTTGTACACACTTGTACAACCTTGTACACACTTGTACAACCTTGTACACACTTGTACAACCTTGTACACACTTGTACAACCTTGTACACACTTGTACAGCCTTGTATACAATTGTACAACCTTGTACACACTTGTACAGCCTTGTACACAATTGTACAACCTTGTACAGCCTTGTACACAATTGTACAACCTTGTACACACTTGTACAACCTTGTACACCCTTGTACACACTTTTACTTATCGTACACACTTGTACACCCTTGTACAAACTTGTACAACCTTGAACACACTTGTACAACCTTGTACACACTTGTACAACCTTGTACACAATTGTACATCCTTGTACACAATTGTACACCCTTGTACACACTTGTACAACCTTGTACACACTTGTACAACCTTGAACACACTTGTACAGCCTTGTACACAATTGTACAACCTTGTACACACTTGTACAACCTTGTACACACTTGTACAACCTTGTACACAATTGTACAGCCTTGTACACACTTGTACAACCTTGTACACACTTGTACAGCCTTGTACACAATTGTACAACCTTGTACACACTTGTACAACCTTGTACACACTTGTACAACTTTGTACACAATTGTACAGCCTTGTACACACTTGTAAAACCTTGTACACACTTGTACAACCTTGTAAAAACTTGTACACCCTTGTACACACTTGTACAACTTGTACACACTTGTACAACTTGTACAACCTTGTACACACTTGTACAGCCTTGTACAACCTTGTACAAACTTGTACACACTTGTACAGACTTGTTAAAACTTGTACACCCTTGTACACACATGTACAACCTTGTACACAACTTGTACAACCTTGTACACACTTGTACAACCTTGTAAAACTTGTACACATTTGTACACACTTGTACACCCTTGTACACACTTGTACAACCTTGTACAAACTTATACAATCTTGTACACACTTGTACAACCCAGTACACACTTGTACAATCTTGTACAAACTTGTACTCCCTTGTACAAACTTGTACATCCTTGTACACACTTGTACAACCTTGTACAAACTTGTACAAACTTGTAAAAACTTGTACATCCTTGTACACGATTGTACACCCTTGTACACACTTGTACAACCTTGTACACACTTGTACAACCTGACACACAATTGTACAACCTTGTACACACTTGTACAACCTTGTACACACTTGTACAACCTTGTACACACTTGTCCAACCTTGTACACACTTGTACAACCTTGTACACACTTGTACAACCTTGTACACACTTGTACAACCTTGTACACACTTGTACAGCCTTGTACACAATTGTACAACCTTGTACACACTTGTACAACCTTGTACACACTTGTACAACCTTGTACACAATTGTACAGCCTTGTACACAATTGTACAACCTTGTACACACTTGTACAGCCTTGTACACACTTGTACAGCCTTGTACACACTTGTACAGCCTTGTACACACTTGTACAGCCTTGTACACACTTGTACAGCCTTGTACAAAATTGTACAGCCTTGTACACAATTGTACAACCTTGTACACACTTGTACAACCTTGTACACCCTTGTACAAACTTTTACACATCGTACACACTTGTACACCCTTGTACAAACTTGTACATCCTTGTACAAACTTGTACAAACTTGTACATCCTTGTACACGATTTTTCACCCTTGTACACACTTGTACAACCTTGTACACACTTGTACAACCTTGTACACACTTGTACAACCTTGTACACAATTGTACAACCTTGTACACACTTGTACAACCTTATACACACTTGTACAAACTTGTACACACTTGTACAACCTTGTACACACTTGTACAACCTTGTACACACTTGTACAACCTTGTACACACTTGTACAACCTTGTACACACTTGTACAACCTTGTACACACTTGTACAACCTTGTACACACTTGTACAACCTTGTACACTCTTGTACAACCTTGTACACACTTGTACAACCTTGTACACACTTGTACAACCTTGTACACACTTGTACAACCATGTAAAAACTTGTACAACCTTGTACACACTTGTACACCCTTGTACACACTTGTACAAGCTTGTACACACTTGTACAACCTTGTACACACTTGTACACCCTTGTACACACTTGTACAACCTTGTACAAACCTGTACACCCTTGTACACACTTGTACATGCTTGTACACACTTGTACAAGCTTGTATACACTTGTACACCTTTGTTCAAATTTGTGAACCCTTGTACACTTTTGTACACCCTTGTACACATTTGTACAACCTTGTACAAACTTGTACACACTTGTACAAACTTGTACACACTTGTACAACCTTGTACAAACTTGTACAACCTTGTACACACTTGTACAACGTTGTACACACTTGTACAAGTTGTACACACTTGTACAACCTTGTACACACTTGTACAACCTTGTACACACTTGTACAACCTTGTACACAATTGTAAAACCTTGTACACACTTGTACAACCTTGTACAAACTTGTACACACTTGTACAAACTTTTACATCCTTGTACACATTTGTACACCCTTGTACACACTTGTACAACCTTGTACAACCTTGTACACACCTGTACACCCTTGTACACACTTGTACAAGCTTGTACACGATTGTACACCCTTGTACACACTTGTGCACCCTTGTACAAACTTGTACATCCTTGTACACACTTGTACAACCTTGTACAAACTTGTACAAACTTGTACATCCTTGTACACGATTGTACACCCTTGTACACACTTGTACAACCTTGTACACACTTGTACAACCTGATACACAATTGTACAACCTTGTACACACTTGTACAACCTTGTACACACTTGTACAACCTTGTACACACTTGTACAACCTTGTACACACTTGTACAACCTTGTACACACTTGTACAGCCTTGTACACAATTGTACAACCTTGTACACACTTGTACAACCTTGTACACACTTGTACAACCTTGTACACAATTGTACAGCCTTGTACACACTTGTACAACCTTGTACACACTTGTACAGCCTTGTACAAAATTGTACAACCTTGTACACACTTGTACAGCCTTGTACACAATTGTACAACCTTGTACACACTTGTACAACCTTGTACACCCTTGTACAAACTTTTACACATCGTACACACTTGTACACTCTTGTACAAACTTGTACATCCTTGTACACACTTGTACAACCTTGTACACACTTGTACAATCTTGTACACACTTGTACAATCTTGTACACACTTGTACAGCCTTGTACACAATTGTACAACCTTGTACAGCCTTGTACACAATTGTACAACCTTGTACACACTTGTACAACCTTGTACACCCTTGTACACACTTTTACTTATCGTACACACTTGTACACCCTTGTACAAACTTGTACATCCTTGTACACACTTGTACAACCTTGTACAAACTTGTACAAACTTGTACATCCTTGTACACGATTTTACACCCTTGTACACACTTGTACAACCTTGTAAAAACTTGTACAACCTTGTACACACTTGTACACCCTTGTACACACTTGTACAAGCTTGTACACACTTGTACAACCTTGTACACACTTGTACACACTTGTACACCCTTGTACACACATGTACAACCTTGTACACAACTTGTACAACCTTGTACACACTTGTACAACCTTTTAAAACTTGTACACCCTTGTACAAACTTGTACACCCCTGTACACACTTGTACACATTTGTACACACTTGTACACCCTTGTACACACTTGTACAACCTTGTACAAACTTATACAATCTTGTACACACTTGTACAACCCAGTACACAACTTGTACAACCTTGTACACACTTGTACAACCTTGTAAAACTTGTACACCCTTGTACAAACTTGTACACCCCTGTACACACTTGTACACATTTGTACACACTTGTACACCCTTGTACACACTTGTACAACCTTGTACAAACTTATACAATCTTGTACACACTTGTACAACCCAGTACACACTTGTAAAATCTTGTACAAACTTGTACATCATTGTACACGATTGTACACCCTTGTACACACTTGTACAACCTTGTACACACTTGTACAACCTTGTACACAATTGTACAACCTTGTACACACTTGTACAACCTTGTACACACTTGCACAACTTTGTACACACTTGTACAGTCTTGTACACAATTGTACAACCTTGTACACACTTGTACAACCTTGTACACACTTGTACAACCTTGTACACAATTGTACAGCCTTGTACACACTTGTACAACCTTGTACACACTTGTACAGCCTTGTACACAATTGTACAACCTTGTACATACTTGTACAACCTTGTACACACTTGTACAACCTTGTACACAATTGTACAGCCTTGTACACACTTGTACAACCTTGTACACACTTGTACAACCTTGTAAAAACTTGTACACCCTTGTACACACTTGTACAACCTTGTACAACCTTTTACACACTTGTACAGCCTTGTACACAATTGTACAACCTTGTACACACTTGTACAACCTTGTACAACCTTGTACAAACCTGTACACCCTTGTACACACTTGTACAAGCTTGTACACGATTGTACACCCTTGTACACACTTGTGCATCCTTGTACAAACTTGTACATCCTTGTACACACTTGTACAACCTTGTACAAACTTGTACAAACTTGTACAAACTTGTACATCCTTGTACACGATTGTACACCCTTGTACACACTTGTACAACCTTGTACACACTTGTACAACCTGATACACAATTGTACAACCTTGTACACACTTGTACAACCTTGTACACACTTGTACAACCTTGTACACACTTGTACAACCTTGTACACACTTGTACAACCTTGTACACACTTGTACAGCCTTGTATACAATTGTACAACCTTGTACACACTTGTACAACCTTGTACACACTTGTACAACCTTGTACACAATTGTACAGCCTTGTACACACTTGTACAACCTTGTACACACTTGTACAGCCTTGTACAAAATTGTACAACCTTGTACACACTTGTACAGCCTTGTACACAATTGTACAACCTTGTACACACTTGTACAACCTTGTACACCCTTGTACAAACTTTTACACATCGTACACACTTGTACACCCTTGTACAAACTTGTACATCCTTGTACACACTTGTACAACCTTGTACACACTTGTACAATCTTGTACACATTTGTACAATCTTGTACACACTTGTACAGCCTTGTACACAATTGTACAACCTTGTACACACTTGTACAGCCTTGTACACAATTGTACAACCTTGTACACACTTGTACAACCTTGTACACCCTTGTACACACTTTTACTTATCGTACACACTTGTACACCCTTGTACAAACTTGTACATCCTTGTACACACTTGTACAACCTTGTACAAACTTGTACAAACTTGTACATCCTTGTACACGATTTTACACCCTTGTACACACTTGTACAACCTTGTTAAAACTTGTACAACCTTGTACACACTTGTACACCCTTGTACACACTTGTACAAGCTTGTACACACTTGTACAACCTTGTACACACTTGTACACCCTTGTACACACATGTACAACCTTGTACACAACTTGTACAACCTTGTACACACTTGTACAACCTTGTAAAACTTGTACACCCTTTTACAAACTTGTACACCCCTGTACACACTTGTACACATTTGTACACACTTGTACACCCTTGTACACACTTGTACAAACTTATACAATCTTGTACACACTTGTACAACCCAGTACACAACTTGTACAACCTTGTACACACTTGTACAACCTTGTAAAACTTGTACACCCTTGTACAAACTTGTACACCCCTGTACACACTTGTACACATTTGTACACACTTGTACACCCTTGTACACACTTGTACAACCTTGTACAAACTTATACAATCTTGTACACACTTGTACAACCCAGTACACACTTGTAAAATCTTGTACAAACTTGTACATCATTGTACACGATTGTACACCCTTGTACACACTTGTACAACCTTGTACACACTTGTACAACCTTGTACACAATTGTACAACCTTGTACACACTTGTACAACCTTGTACACACTTGCACAACTTTGTACACACTTGTACAGTCTTGTACACAATTGTACAACCTTGTACACACTTGTACAACCTTGTACACACTTGTACAACCTTGTACACAATTGTACAGCCTTGTACACACTTGTACAACCTTGTACACACTTGTACAGCCTTGTACACAATTGAACAACCTTGTACACACTTGTACAACCTTGTACACACTTGTACAACCTTGTACACAATTGTACAGCCTTGTACACACTTGTACAACCTTGTACACACTTGTACAACCTTGTAAAAACTTGTACACCCTTGTACACACTTGTACAACCTTGTACAACCTTGTACAAACTTGTACATCCTTGTACACGATTTTTCACCCTTGTACACACTTGTACAACCTTGTACAAACTTGTACATCCTTGTACACACTTGTACAACCTTGTACAAACTTGTACAAACTTGTACATCCTTGTACACGATTTTTCACCCTTGTACACACTTGTACAACCTTGTACACACTTGTACACCCTTGTACACACTTGTACAACCTTGTACACACTTGTACAACCTTGTACACACTTGTACAACCTTGTACACACTTGTACAACCTTGTACACACTTGTACAACCTTGTACACACTTGTACAACCTTGTACACACTTGTACAACCTTGTACACACTTGTACAACCTTGTACACACTTGTACAACCTTGTACACACTTGTACAACCTTGTACACACTTGTACAACCTTGTACACACTTGTACAACCTTGTACACACTTGTACAACCTTGTACACACTTGTACAACCTTGTACACACTTGTACAACCTTGTACACACTTGTACAACCTTGTACACACTTGTACAACCTTGTACACACTTGTACAACCATGTAAAAACTTGTACAACCTTGTACACACTTGTACACCCTTGTACACACTTGTACAAGCTTGTACACACTTGTACAACCTTGTACACACTTGTACACCCTTGTACACACTTGTACAACCTTGTACAAACCTGTACACCTTTGTACACACTTGTACATGCTTGTACACACTTGTACAAGCTTGTATACACTTGTACACCTTTGTTCAAATTTGTGAACCCTTGTACACTTTTGTACACCCTTGTACACATTTGTACAACCTTGTACAAACTTGTACACACTTGTACAAACTTGTAAACACTTGTACAACCTTGTACAAACTTGTACAACCTTGTACACACTTGTACAACGTTGTACACACTTGTACAACGTTGTACACACTTGTACAACCTTGTACACACTTGTACAGACTTGTACACACTTGTACAACCTTGTACACAATTGTAAAACCTTGTACACACTTGTACAACCTTGTACAAACTTGTACACACTTGTACAAACTTTTACATCCTTGTACACATTTGTACACCCTTGTACACACTTGTACAACCTTGTACAACCTTGTACAAACCTGTACACCCTTGTACACACTTGTACAAGCTTGTACACGATTGTACACCCTTGTACACACTTGTGCACCCTTGTACAAACTTGTACATCCTTGTACACACTTGTACAACCTTGTACAAACTTGTACAAACTTGTACAAACTTGTACATCCTTGTACACGATTGAACACCCTTGTACACACTTGTACAACCTTGTACACACTTGTACAACCTGATACACAATTGTACAACCTTGTACACACTTGTACAACCTTGTACACGATTGTACAACCTTGTACACACTTGTACAACCTTGTACACACTTGTACAACCTTGTACACACTTGTACAACCTTGTACACACTTGTACAACCTGATACACAATTGTACAACCTTGTACACACTTGTACAACCTTGTACACACTTGTACAACCTTGTACACACTTGTACAACCTTGTACACACTTGTACAGCCTTGTACACAATTGTACAACCTTGTACACACTTGTACAACCTTGTACACACTTTTACAACCTTGTACACAATTGTACAGCCTTGTACACACTTGTACAACCTTGTACACACTTGTACAGCCTTGTACAAAATTGTACAACCTTGTACACACTTGTACAGCCTTGTACACAATTGTACAACCTTGTACACACTTGTACAACCTTGTACACCCTTGTACAAACTTTTACACATCGTACACACTTGTACACCCTTGTACAAACTTGTACATCCTTGTACACACTTGTACAACCTTGTACACACTTGTACAATCTTGTACACACTTGTACAATCTTGTACACACTTGTACAGCCTTGTACACAATTGTACAACCTTGTACACACTTGTACAGCCTTGTACACAATTGTACAACCTTGTACACACTTGTACAACCTTGTACACCCTTGTACACACTTTTACTTATCGTACACACTTGTACACCCTTGTACAAACTTGTACATCCTTGTACACACTTGTACAACCTTGTACAAACTTGTACAAACTTGTACATCCTTGTACACGATTTTACACCCTTGTACACACTTGTACAACCTTGTAAAAACTTGTACAACCTTGTACACACTTGTACACCCTTGTACACACTTGTACAAGCTTGTACACACTTGTACAACCTTGTACACACTTGTACACACTTGTACACCCTTGTACACACATGTACAACCTTGTACACAACTTGTACAACCTTGTACACACTTTTAGAACCTTGTAAAACTTGTACACCCTTGTACAAACTTGTACACCCCTGTACACACTTGTACACATTTGTACACACTTGTACACCCTTGTACACACTTGTACAACCTTGTACAAACTTATACAATCTTGTACACACTTGTACAACCCAGTACACAACTTGTACAACCTTGTACACACTTGTACAACCTTGTAAAACTTGTACACCCTTGTACAAACTTGTACACCCCTGTACACACTTGTACACATTTGTACACACTTGTACACCCTTGTACACACTTGTACAACCTTGTACAAACTTATACAATCTTGTACACACTTGTACAACCCAGTACACACTTGTAAAATCTTGTACAAACTTGTACATCATTGTACACGATTGTACACCCTTGTACACACTTGTACAACCTTGTACACACTTGTACAACCTTGTACACAATTGTACAACCTTGTACACACTTGTACAACCTTGTACACACTTGCACAACTTTGTACACACTTGTACAGTCTTGTACACAATTGTACAACCTTGTACACACTTGTACAACCTTGTACACACTTGTACAACCTTGTACACAATTGTACAGCTTTGTACACACTTGTACAACCTTGTACACACTTGTACAGCCTTGTACACAATTGTACAACCTTGTACACACTTGTACAACCTTGTACACACTTGTACAACCTTGTACACAATTGTACAGCCTTGTACACACTTGTACAACCTTGTACACACTTGTACAACCTTGTAAAAACTTGTACACCCTTGTACACACTTGTACAACCTTGTACAACCTTGTACACACTTGTACAGCCTTGTACACAATTGTACAACCTTGTACACACTTGTACAACCTTGTACAACCTTGTACAAACCTGTACACCCTTGTACACACTTGTACAAGCTTGTACACGATTGTACACCCTTGTACACACTTGTGCACCCTTGTACAAACTTGTACATCCTTGTACACACTTGTACAACCTTGTACAAACTTGTACAAACTTGTACAAACTTGTACATCCTTGTACACTATTGTACACCCTTGTACACACTTGTACAACCTTGTACACACTTGTACAACCTGATACACAATTGTACAACCTTGTACACACTTGTACAACCTTGTACACACTTGTACAACCTTGTACACACTTGTACAACCTTGTACACACTTGTACAACCTTGTACACACTTGTACAGCCTTGTATACAATTGTACAACCTTGTACACACTTGTACAGCCTTGTACACAATTGTACAACCTTGTACAGCCTTGTACACAATTGTACAACCTTGTACACACTTGTACAACCTTGTACACCCTTTTACACACTTTTACTTATCGTACACACTTGTACACCCTTGTACAAACTTGTACATCCTTGTACACACTTGTACAACCTTGTACAAACTTGTACAAACTTGTACATCCTTGTACACGATTTTACACCCTTGTACACACTTGTACAACCTTGTAAAAACTTGTACAACCTTGTACACACTTGTACACCCTTGTACACACTTGTACAAGCTTGTACACACTTGTACAACCTTGTACACACTTGTACACCCTTGTACACACATGTACAACCTTGTACACAACTTGTACAACCTTGTACACACTTGTACAACCTTGTAAAACTTGTACACCCTTGTACAAACTTGTACACCCCTGTACACACTTGTACACATTTGTACACACTTGTACACCCTTGTACACACTTGTACAACCTTGTACAAACTTATACAATCTTGTACACACTTGTACAACCCAGTACACAACTTGTACAACCTTGTACACACTTGTACAACCTTGTAAAACTTGTACACCCTTGTACAAACTTGTACACCCCTGTACACACTTGTACACATTTGTACACACTTGTACACCCTTGTACACACTTGTACAACCTTGTACAAACTTATACAATCTTGTACACACTTGTACAACCCAGTACACACTTGTAAAATCTTGTACAAACTTGTACATCATTGTACACGATTGTACACCCTTGTACACACTTGTACAACCTTGTACACACTTGTACAACCTTGTACACAATTGTACAACCTTGTACACACTTGTACAACCTTGTACACACTTGCACAACTTTGTACACACTTGTACAGTCTTGTACACAATTGTACAACCTTGTACACACTTGTACAACCTTGTACACACTTGTACAACCTTGTACACAATTGTACAGCCTTGTACACAATTGTACAACCTTGTACACACTTGTACAGCCTTGTACACAATTGTACAACCTTGTACACACTTGTACAACCTTGTACACACTTGTACAACCTTGTACACAATTGTACAGCCTTGTACACACTTGTACAACCTTGTACACACTTGTACAACCTTGTAAAAACTTGTACACCCTTGTACACACTTGTACAACCTTGTACAACCTTGTACAAACTTGTACATCCTTGTACACGATTTTTCACCCTTGTACACACTTGTACAACCTTGTACAAACTTGTACATCCTTGTACACACTTGTACAACCTTGTACAACCTTGTACACACTTGTACAGCCTTGTACACAATTGTACAACCTTGTACACACTTGTACAACCTTGTACAACCTTGTACAAACCTGTACACCCTTGTACACACTTGTACAAGCTTGTACACGATTGTACACCCTTGTACACACTTGTGCACCCTTGTACAAACTTGTACATCCTTGTACACACTTGTACAACCTTGTACAAACTTGTACAAACTTGTACAAACTTGTACATCCTTGTACACTATTGTACACCCTTGTACACACTTGTACAACCTTGTACACACTTGTACAACCTGATACACAATTGTACAACCTTGTACACACTTGTACAACCTTGTACACACTTGTACAACCTTGTACACACTTGTACAACCTTGTACACACTTGTACAACCTTGTACACACTTGTACAGCCTTGTATACAATTGTACAACCTTGTACACACTTGTACAGCCTTGTACACAATTGTACAACCTTGTACAGCCTTGTACACAATTGTACAACCTTGTACACACTTGTACAACCTTGTACACCCTTGTACACACTTTTACTTATCGTACACACTTGTACACCCTTGTACAAACTTGTACATCCTTGTACACACTTGTACAACCTTGTACAAACTTGTACAAACTTGTACATCCTTGTACACGATTTTACACCCTTGTACACACTTGTACAACCTTGTAAAAACTTGTACAACCTTGTACACACTTGTACACCCTTGTACACACTTGTACAAGCTTGTACACACTTGTACAACCTTGTACACACTTGTACACCCTTGTACACACATGTACAACCTTGTACACAACTTGTACAACCTTGTACACACTTGTACAACCTTGTAAAACTTGTACACCCTTGTACAAACTTGTACACCCCTGTACACACTTGTACACATTTGTACACACTTGTACACCCTTGTACACACTTGTACAACCTTGTACAAACTTATACAATCTTGTACACACTTGTACAACCCAGTACACAACTTGTACAACCTTGTACACACTTGTACAACCTTGTAAAACTTGTACACCCTTGTACAAACTTGTACACCCCTGTACACACTTGTACACATTTGTACACACTTGTACACCCTTGTACACACTTGTACAACCTTGTACAAACTTATACAATCTTGTACACACTTGTACAACCCAGTACACACTTGTAAAATCTTGTACAAACTTGTACATCATTGTACACGATTGTACACCCTTGTACACACTTGTACAACCTTGTACACACTTGTACAACCTTGTACACAATTGTACAACCTTGTACACACTTGTACAACCTTGTACACACTTGCACAACTTTGTACACACTTGTACAGTCTTGTACACAATTGTACAACCTTGTACACACTTGTACAACCTTGTACACACTTGTACAACCTTGTACACAATTGTACAGCCTTGTACACAATTGTACAACCTTGTACACACTTGTACAGCCTTGTACACAATTGTACAACCTTGTACACACTTGTACAACCTTGTACACACTTGTACAACCTTGTACACAATTGTACAGCCTTGTACACACTTGTACAACCTTGTACACACTTGTACAACCTTGTAAAAACTTGTACACCCTTGTACACACTTGTACAACCTTGTACAACCTTGTACAAACTTGTACATCCTTGTACACGATTTTTCACCCTTGTACACACTTGTACAACCTTGTACAAACTTGTACATCCTTGTACACACTTGTACAACCTTGTACAAACTTGTACAAACTTGTACATCCTTGTACACGATTTTTCACCCTTGTACACACTTGTACAACCTTGTACACACTTGTACACCCTTGTACACACTTGTACAACCTTGTACACACTTGTACAACCTTGTACACACTTGTACAACCTTGTACACACTTGTACAACCTTGTACACACTTGTACAACCTTGTACACACTTGTACAACCTTGTACACACTTGTACAACCTTGTACACACTTGTACAACCTTGTACACACTTGTACAACCTTGTACACACTTGTACAACCTTGTACACACTTGTACAACCTTGTACACACTTGTACAACCTTGTACACTCTTGTACAACCTTGTACACACTTGTACAACCTTGTACACACTTGTACAACCTTGTACACACTTGTACAACCTTGTACACACTTGTACAACCATGTAAAAACTTGTACAACCTTGTACACACTTGTACACCCTTGTACACACTTGTACAAGCTTGTACACACTTGTACAACCTTGTACACACTTGTACACCCTTGTACACACTTGTACAACCTTGTACAAACCTGTACACCCTTGTACACACTTGTACATGCTTGTACACACTTGTACAAGCTTGTATACACTTGTACACCTTTGTTCAAATTTGTGAACCCTTGTACACTTTTGTACACCCTTGTACACATTTGTACAACCTTGTACAAACTTGTACACACTTGTACAAACTTGTACACACTTGTACAACCTTGTACAAACTTGTACAACCTTGTACACACTTGTACAACGTTGTACACACTTGTACAAGTTGTACACACTTGTACAACCTTGTACACACTTGTACAACCTTGTACACACTTGTACAACCTTGTACACAATTGTAAAACCTTGTACAACCTTGTACAACCTTGTACAAACCTGTACACCCTTGTACACACTTGTACAAGCTTGTACACGATTGTACACCCTTGTACACACTTGTGCACCCTTGTACAAACTTGTACATCCTTGTACACACTTGTACAACCTTGTACAAACTTGTACAAACTTGTACAAACTTGTACAAACTTGTACATCCTTGTACACGATTGTACACCCTTGTACACACTTGTACAACCTTGTAAACACTTGTACAACCTGATACACACTTGTACAACCTTGTACACACTTTTACAACCTTGTACACAATTGTACAGCCTTGTACACACTTGTACAACCTTGTACACACTTGTACAGCCTTGTACAAAATTGTACAACCTTGTACACACTTGTACAGCCTTGTACACAATTGTACAACCTTGTACACACTTGTACAACCCTGTACACCCTTGTACAAACTTTTACACATCGTACACACTTGTACACCCTTGTACAAACTTGTACATCCTTGTACACACTTGTACAACCTTGTACACACTTGTACAATCTTGTACACACTTGTACAATCTTGTACACACTTGTACAGCCTTGTACACAATTGTACAACCTTGTACACACTTGTACAGCCTTGTACACAATTGTACAACCTTGTACACACTTGTACAACCTTGTACACCCTTGTACACACTTTTACTTATCGTACACACTTGTACACCCTTGTACAAACTTGTACATCCTTGTACACACTTGTACAACCTTGTACAAACTTGTACAAACTTGTACATCCTTGTACACGATTTTACACCCTTGTACACACTTGTACAACCTTGTAAAAACTTGTACAACCTTGTACACACTTGTACACCCTTGTTCACACTTGTACAAGCTTGTACACACTTGTACAACCTTGTACACACTTGTACACACTTGTACACCCTTGTACACACATGTACAACCTTGTACACAACTTGTACAACCTTGTACACACTTGTACAACCTTGTAAAACTTGTACACCCTTGTACAAACTTGTACACCCCTGTACACACTTGTACACATTTGTACACACTTGTACACCCTTGTACACACTTGTACAACCTTGTACAAACTTATACAATCTTGTACACACTTGTACAACCCAGTACACAACTTGTACAACCTTGTACACACTTGTACAACCTTGTAAAACTTGTACACCCTTGTACAAACTTGTACACCCCTGTACACACTTGTACACATTTGTACACACTTGTACACCCTTGTACACACTTGTACAACCTTGTACAAACTTATACAATCTTGTACACACTTGTACAACCCAGTACACACTTGTACAATCTTGTACAAACTTGTACTCCCTTGTACAAACTTGTACATCCTTGTACACACTTGTACAACCTTGTACAAACTTGTACAAACTTGTAAAAACTTGTACATCCTTGTACACGATTGTACACCCTTGTACACACTTGTACAACCTTGTACACACTTGTACAACCTGACACACAATTGTACAACCTTGTACACACTTGTACAACCTTGTACACACTTGTACAACCTTGTACACACTTGTCCAACCTTGTACACACTTGTACAACCTTGTACACACTTGTACAACCTTGTACACACTTGTACAACCTTGTACACACTTGTACAGCCTTGTACACAATTGTACAACCTTGTACACACTTGTACAACCTTGTACACACTTGTACAACCTTGTACACAATTGTACAGCCTTGTACACAATTGTACAACCTTGTACACACTTGTACAGCCTTGTACACACTTGTACAGCCTTGTACACACTTGTACAGCCTTGTACACACTTGTACAGCCTTGTACAAAATTGTACAGCCTTGTACACAATTGTACAACCTTGTACACACTTGTACAACCTTGTACACCCTTGTACAAACTTTTACACATCGTACACACTTGTACACCCTTGTACAAACTTGTACATCCTTGTACAAACTTGTACAAACTTGTACATCCTTGTACACGATTTTTCACCCTTGTACACACTTGTACAACCTTGTACACACTTGTACAACCTTGTACACACTTGTACAACCTTATACACACTTGTACAAACTTGTACACACTTGTACAACCTTGTACACACTTGTACAACCTTGTACACACTTGTACAACCTTGTACACACTTGTACAACCTTGTACACACTTGTACAACCTTGTACACACTTGTACAACCTTGTACACACTTGTACAACCTTGTACACTCTTGTACAACCTTGTACACACTTGTACAACCTTGTACACACTTGTACAACCTTGTACACACTTGTACAACCATGTAAAAACTTGTACAACCTTGTACACACTTGTACACCCTTGTACACACTTGTACAAGCTTGTACACACTTGTACAACCTTGTACACACTTGTACACCCTTGTACACACTTGTACAACCTTGTACAAACCTGTACACCCTTGTACACACTTGTACATGCTTGTACACACTTGTACAAGCTTGTATACACTTGTACACCTTTGTTCAAATTTGTGAACCCTTGTACACTTTTGTACACCCTTGTACACATTTGTACAACCTTGTACAAACTTGTACACACTTGTACAAACTTGTACACACTTGTACAACCTTGTACAAACTTGTACAACCTTGTACACACTTGTACAACGTTGTACACACTTGTACAAGTTGTACACACTTGTACAACCTTGTACACACTTGTACAACCTTGTACACACTTGTACAACCTTGTACACAATTGTAAAACCTTGTACACACTTGTACAACCTTGTACAAACTTGTACACACTTGTACAAACTTTTACATCCTTGTACACATTTGTACACCCTTGTACACACTTGTACAACCTTGTACAACCTTGTACACACCTGTACACCCTTGTACACACTTGTACAAGCTTGTACACGATTGTACACCCTTGTACACACTTGTGCACCCTTGTACAAACTTGTACATCCTTGTACACACTTGTACAACCTTGTACAAACTTGTACAAACTTGTACATCCTTGTACACGATTGTACACCCTTGTACACACTTGTACAACCTTGTACACACTTGTACAACCTGATACACAATTGTACAACCTTGTACACACTTGTACAACCTTGTACACACTTGTACAACCTTGTTCACACTTGTACAACCTTGTACACACTTGTACAACCTTGTACACACTTGTACAGCCTTGTACACAATTGTACAACCTTGTACACACTTGTACAACCTTGTACACACTTGTACAACCTTGTACACAATTGTACAGCCTTGTACACACTTGTACAACCTTGTACACACTTGTACAGCCTTGTACAAAATTGTACAACCTTGTACACACTTTACAGCCTTGTACACAATTGTACAACCTTGTACACACTTGTACAACCTTGTACACCCTTGTACAAACTTTTACACATCGTACACACTTGTACACTCTTGTACAAACTTGTACATCCTTGTACACACTTGTACAACCTTGTACACACTTGTACAATCTTGTACACACTTGTACAATCTTGTACACACTTGTACAGCCTTGTACACAATTGTACAACCTTGTACAGCCTTGTACACAATTGTACAACCTTGTACACACTTGTACAACCTTGTACACCCTTGTACACACTTTTACTTATCGTACACACTTGTACACCCTTGTACAAACTTGTACAAACTTGTACATCCTTGTACACGATTTTACACCCTTGTACACACTTGTACAACCTTGTAAAAACTTGTACAACCTTGTACACACTTGTACACCCTTGTACACACTTGTACAAGCTTGTACACACTTGTACAACCTTGTACACACTTGTACACACTTGTACACCCTTGTACACACATGTACAACCTTGTACACAACTTGTACAACCTTGTACACACTTGTACAACCTTGTAAAACTTGTACACCCTTGTACAAACTTGTACACCCCTGTACACACTTGTACACATTTGTACACACTTGTACACCCTTGTACACACTTGTACAACCTTGTACAAACTTATACAATCTTGTACACACTTGTACAACCCAGTACACAACTTGTACAACCTTGTACACACTTGTACAACCTTGTAAAACTTGTACACCCTTGTACAAACTTGTACACCCCTGTACACACTTGTACACATTTGTACACACTTGTACACCCTTGTACACACTTGTACAACCTTGTACAAACTTATACAATCTTGTACACACTTGTACAACCCAGTACACACTTGTAAAATCTTGTACAAACTTGTACATCATTGTACACGATTGTACACCCTTGTACACACTTGTACAACCTTGTACACACTTGTACAACCTTGTACACAATTGTACAACCTTGTACACACTTGTACAACCTTGTACACACTTGCACAACTTTGTACACACTTGTACAGTCTTGTACACAATTGTACAACCTTGTACACACTTGTACAACCTTGTACACACTTGTACAACCTTGTACACAATTGTACAGCCTTGTACACACTTGTACAACCTTGTACACACTTGTACAGCCTTGTACACAATTGTACAACCTTGTACATAATTGTACAACCTTGTACACACTTGTACAACCTTGTACACAATTGTACAGCCTTGTACACACTTGTACAACCTTGTACACACTTGTACAACCTTGTAAAAACTTGTACACCCTTGTACACACTTGTACAACCTTGTACAACCTTTTACACACTTGTACAGCCTTGTACACAATTGTACAACCTTGTACACACTTGTACAACCTTGTACAACCTTGTACAAACCTGTACACCCTTGTACACACTTGTACAAGCTTGTACACGATTGTACACCCTTGTACACACTTGTGCACCCTTGTACAAACTTGTACATCCTTGTACACACTTGTACAACCTTGTACAAACTTGTACAAACTTGTACAAACTTGTACATCCTTGTACACGATTGTACACCCTTGTACACACTTGTACAAGCTTGTACACACTTGTACAACCTGATACACAATTGTACAACCTTGTACACACTTGTACAACCTTGTACACACTTGTACAACCTTGTACACACTTGTACAA
This sequence comes from Macrosteles quadrilineatus, assembly GCF_028750875.1. Classification (NCBI taxonomy): domain Eukaryota; kingdom Metazoa; phylum Arthropoda; class Insecta; order Hemiptera; family Cicadellidae; genus Macrosteles; species Macrosteles quadrilineatus. The sequence continues at coordinate 36,313 of NW_026542867.1, forward strand.
CCTTGTACACACTTGTACAACCTTGTACACACTTGTACAGCCTTGTATACAATTGTACAACCTTGTACACACTTGTACAACCTTGTACACACTTGTACAACCTTGTACACAATTGTACAGCCTTGTACACACTTGTACAACCTTGTACACACTTGTACAGCCTTGTACAAAATTGTACAACCTTGTACACACTTGTACAGCCTTGTACACAATTGTACAACCTTGTACACACTTGTACAACCTTGTACACCCTTGTACAAACTTTTACACATCGTACACACTTGTACACCCTTGTACAAACTTGTACATCCTTGTACACACTTGTACAACCTTGTACACACTTGTACAATCTTGTACACATTTGTACAATCTTGTACACACTTGTACAGCCTTGTACACAATTGTACAACCTTGTACACACTTGTACAGCCTTGTACACAATTGTACAACCTTGTACACACTTGTACAACCTTGTACACCCTTGTACACACTTTTACTTATCGTACACACTTGTACACCCTTGTACAAACTTGTACATCCTTGTACACACTTGTACAACCTTGTACAAACTTGTACAAACTTGTACATCCTTGTACACGATTTTACACCCTTGTACACACTTGTACAACCTTGTAAAAACTTGTACAACCTTGTACACACTTGTACACCCTTGTACACACTTGTACAAGCTTGTACACACTTGTACAACCTTGTACACACTTGTACACCCTTGTACACACATGTACAACCTTGTACACAACTTGTACAACCTTGTACACACTTGTACAACCTTGTAAAACTTGTACACCCTTTTACAAACTTGTACACCCCTGTACACACTTGTACACATTTGTACACACTTGTACACCCTTGTACACACTTGTACAAACTTATACAATCTTGTACACACTTGTACAACCCAGTACACAACTTGTACAACCTTGTACACACTTGTACAACCTTGTAAAACTTGTACACCCTTGTACAAACTTGTACACCCCTGTACACACTTGTACACATTTGTACACACTTGTACACCCTTGTACACACTTGTACAACCTTGTACAAACTTATACAATCTTGTACACACTTGTACAACCCAGTACACACTTGTAAAATCTTGTACAAACTTGTACATCATTGTACACGATTGTACACCCTTGTACACACTTGTACAACCTTGTACACACTTGTACAACCTTGTACACAATTGTACAACCTTGTACACACTTGTACAACCTTGTACACACTTGCACAACTTTGTACACACTTGTACAGTCTTGTACACAATTGTACAACCTTGTACACACTTGTACAACCTTGTACACACTTGTACAACCTTGTACACAATTGTACAGCCTTGTACACACTTGTACAACCTTGTACACACTTGTACAGCCTTGTACACAATTGTACAACCTTGTACACACTTGTACAACCTTGTACACACTTGTACAACCTTGTACACAATTGTACAGCCTTGTACACACTTGTACAACCTTGTACACACTTGTACAACCTTGTAAAAACTTGTACACCCTTGTACACACTTGTACAACCTTGTACAACCTTGTACAAACTTGTACATCCTTGTACACGATTTTTCACCCTTGTACACACTTGTACAACCTTGTACAAACTTGTACATCCTTGTACACACTTGTACAACCTTGTACAAACTTGTACAAACTTGTACATCCTTGTACACGATTTTTCACCCTTGTACACACTTGTACAACCTTGTACACACTTGTACACCCTTGTACACACTTGTACAACCTTGTACACACTTGTACAACCTTGTACACACTTGTACAACCTTGTACACACTTGTACAACCTTGTACACACTTGTACAACCTTGTACACACTTGTACAACCTTGTACACACTTGTACAACCTTGTACACACTTGTACAACCTTGTACACACTTGTACAACCTTGTACACACTTGTACAACCTTGTACACACTTGTACAACCTTGTACACACTTGTACAACCTTGTACACACTTGTACAACCATGTAAAAACTTGTACAACCTTGTACACACTTGTACACCCTTGTACACACTTGTACAAGCTTGTACACACTTGTACAACCTTGTACACACTTGTACACCCTTGTACACACTTGTACAACCTTGTACAAACCTGTACACCTTTGTACACACTTGTACATGCTTGTACACACTTGTACAAGCTTGTATACACTTGTACACCTTTGTTCAAATTTGTGAACCCTTGTACACTTTTGTACACCCTTGTACACATTTGTACAACCTTGTACAAACTTGTACACACTTGTACAAACTTGTAAACACTTGTACAACCTTGTACAAACTTGTACAACCTTGTACACACTTGTACAACGTTGTACACACTTGTACAAGTTGTACACACTTGTACAACCTTGTACACACTTGTACAGACTTGTACACACTTGTACAACCTTGTACACAATTGTAAAACCTTGTACACACTTGTACAACCTTGTACAAACTTGTACAACCTTGTACAAACTTGTACACACTTGTACAAACTTTTACATCCTTGTACACATTTGTACACCCTTGTACACACTTGTACAACCTTGTACAACCTTGTACAAACCTGTACACCCTTGTACACACTTGTACAAGCTTGTACACGATTGTACACCCTTGTACACACTTGTGCACCCTTGTACAAACTTGTACATCCTTGTACACACTTGTACAACCTTGTACAAACTTGTACAAACTTGTACAAACTTGTACATCCTTGTACACGATTGAACACCCTTGTACACACTTGTACAACCTTGTACACACTTGTACAACCTGATACACAATTGTACAACCTTGTACACACTTGTACAACCTTGTACACACTTGTACAACCTTGTACACACTTGTACACACTTGTACAACCTTGTACACACTTGTACAACCTTGTACACACTTGTACAACCTTGTACACACTTGTACAACCTGATACACAATTGTACAACCTTGTACACACTTGTACAACCTTGTACACACTTGTACAACCTTGTACACACTTGTACAACCTTGTACACACTTGTACAACCTTGTACACACTTGTACAGCCTTGTACACAATTGTACAACCTTGTACACACTTGTACAACCTTGTACACACTTTTACAACCTTGTACACAATTGTACAGCCTTGTACACACTTGTACAACCTTGTACACACTTGTACAGCCTTGTACAAAATTGTACAACCTTGTACACACTTGTACAGCCTTGTACACAATTGTACAACCTTGTACACACTTGTACAACCTTGTACACCCTTGTACAAACTTTTACACATCGTACACACTTGTACACCCTTGTACAAACTTGTACATCCTTGTACACACTTGTACAACCTTGTACACACTTGTACAATCTTGTACACACTTGTACAATCTTGTACACACTTGTACAGCCTTGTACACAATTGTACAACCTTGTACACACTTGTACAGCCTTGTACACAATTGTACAACCTTGTACACACTTGTACAACCTTGTACACCCTTGTACACACTTTTACTTATCGTACACACTTGTACACCCTTGTACAAACTTGTACATCCTTGTACACACTTGTACAACCTTGTACAAACTTGTACAAACTTGTACATCCTTGTACACGATTTTACACCCTTGTACACACTTGTACAACCTTGTAAAAACTTGTACAACCTTGTACACACTTGTACACCCTTGTACACACTTGTACAAGCTTGTACACACTTGTACAACCTTGTACACACTTGTACACACTTGTACACCCTTGTACACACATGTACAACCTTGTACACAACTTGTACAACCTTGTACACACTTTTACAACATTGTAAAACTTGTACACCCTTGTACAAACTTGTACACCCCTGTACACACTTGTACACATTTGTACACACTTGTACACCCTTGTACACACTTGTACAACCTTGTACAAACTTATACAATCTTGTACACACTTGTACAACCCAGTACACAACTTGTACAACCTTGTACACACTTGTACAACCTTGTAAAACTTGTACACCCTTGTACAAACTTGTACACCCCTGTACACACTTGTACACATTTGTACACACTTGTACACCCTTGTACACACTTGTACAACCTTGTACAAACTTATACAATCTTGTACACACTTGTACAACCCAGTACACACTTGTAAAATCTTGTACAAACTTGTACATCATTGTACACGATTGTACACCCTTGTACACACTTGTACAACCTTGTACACACTTGTACAACCTTGTACACAATTGTACAACCTTGTACACACTTGTACAACCTTGTACACACTTGCACAACTTTGTACACACTTGTACAGTCTTGTACACAATTGTACAACCTTGTACACACTTGTACAACCTTGTACACACTTGTACAACCTTGTACACAATTGTACAGCCTTGTACACACTTGTACAACCTTGTACACACTTGTACAGCCTTGTACACAATTGTACAACCTTGTACACACTTGTACAACCTTGTACACACTTGTACAACCTTGTACACAATTGTACAGCCTTGTACACACTTGTACAACCTTGTACACACTTGTACAACCTTGTAAAAACTTGTACACCCTTGTACACACTTGTACAACCTTGTACAACCTTGTACACACTTGTACAGCCTTGTACACAATTGTACAACCTTGTACACACTTGTACAACCTTGTACAACCTTGTACAAACCTGTACACCCTTGTACACACTTGTACAAGCTTGTACACGATTGTACACCCTTGTACACACTTGTGCACCCTTGTACAAACTTGTACATCCTTGTACACACTTGTACAACCTTGTACAAACTTGTACAAACTTGTACAAACTTGTACATCCTTGTACACTATTGTACACCCTTGTACACACTTGTACAACCTTGTACACACTTGTACAACCTGATACACAATTGTACAACCTTGTACACACTTGTACAACCTTGTACACACTTGTACAACCTTGTACACACTTGTACAACCTTGTACACACTTGTACAACCTTGTACACACTTGTACAGCCTTGTATACAATTGTACAACCTTGTACACACTTGTACAGCCTTGTACAAACTTGTACACACTTGTACAAACTTTTACATCCTTGTACACATTTGTACACCCTTGTACACACTTGTACAACCTTGTACAACCTTGTACAAACCTGTACACCCTTGTACACACTTGTACAAGCTTGTACACGATTGTACACCCTTGTACACACTTGTGCACCCTTGTACAAACTTGTACATCCTTGTACACACTTGTACAACCTTGTACAAACTTGTACAAACTTGTACAAACTTGTACATCCTTGTACACGATTGAACACCCTTGTACACACTTGTACAACCTTGTACACACTTGTACAACCTGATACACAATTGTACAACCTTGTACACACTTGTACAACCTTGTACACACTTGTACAACCTTGTACACACTTGTACAACCTTGTACACACTTGTACAACCTTGTACACACTTGTACAACCTTGTACACACTTGTACAACCTTGTACACACTTGTACAACCTTGTACACACTTGTACAACCTGATACACAATTGTACAACCTTGTACACACTTGTACAACCTTGTACACACTTGTACAACCTTGTACACACTTGTACAACCTTGTACACACTTGTACAACCTTGTACACACTTGTACAGCCTTGTACACAATTGTACAACCTTGTACACACTTGTACAACCTTGTACACACTTTTACAACCTTGTACACAATTGTACAGCCTTGTACACACTTGTACAACCTTGTACACACTTGTACAGCCTTGTACAAAATTGTACAACCTTGTACACACTTGTACAGCCTTGTACACAATTGTACAACCTTGTACACACTTGTACAACCTTGTACACCCTTGTACAAACTTTTACACATCGTACACACTTGTACACCCTTGTACAAACTTGTACATCCTTGTACACACTTGTACAACCTTGTACACACTTGTACAATCTTGTACACACTTGTACAATCTTGTACACACTTGTACAGCCTTGTACACAATTGTACAACCTTGTACACACTTGTACAGCCTTGTACACAATTGTACAACCTTGTACACACTTTTACAACCTTGTACACCCTTGTACACACTTTTACTTATCGTACACACTTGTACACCCTTGTACAAACTTGTACATCCTTGTACACACTTGTACAACCTTGTACAAACTTGTACAAACTTGTACATCCTTGTACACGATTTTACACCCTTGTACACACTTGTACAACCTTGTAAAAACTTGTACAACCTTGTACACACTTGTACACCCTTGTACACACTTGTACAAGCTTGTACACACTTGTACAACCTTGTACACACTTGTACACACTTGTACACCCTTGTACACACATGTACAACCTTGTACACAACTTGTACAACCTTGTACACACTTTTACAACCTTGTAAAACTTGTACACCCTTGTACAAACTTGTACACCCCTGTACACACTTGTACACATTTGTACACACTTGTACACCCTTGTACACACTTGTACAACCTTGTACACACTTGTACAACCTTGTACAAACTTATACAATCTTGTACACACTTGTACAACCCAGTACACAACTTGTACAACCTTGTACACACTTGTACAACCTTGTAAAACTTGTACACCCTTGTACAAACTTGTACACCCCTGTACACACTTGTACACATTTGTACACACTTGTACACCCTTGTACACACTTGTACAACCTTGTACAAACTTATACAATCTTGTACACACTTGTACAACCCAGTACACACTTGTAAAATCTTGTACAAACTTGTACATCATTGTACACGATTGTACACCCTTGTACACACTTGTACAACCTTGTACACACTTGTACAACCTTGTACACAATTGTACAACCTTGTACACACTTGTACAACCTTGTACACACTTGCACAACTTTGTACACACTTGTACAGTCTTGTACACAATTGTACAACCTTGTACACACTTGTACAACCTTGTACACACTTGTACAACCTTGTACACAATTGTACAGCCTTGTACACACTTGTACAACCTTGTACACACTTGTACAGCCTTGTACACAATTGTACAACCTTGTACACACTTGTACAACCTTGTACACACTTGTACAACCTTGTACACAATTGTACAGCCTTGTACACACTTGTACAACCTTGTACACACTTGTACAACCTTGTAAAAACTTGTACACCCTTGTACACACTTGTACAACCTTGTACAACCTTGTACACACTTGTACAGCCTTGTACACAATTGTACAACCTTGTACACACTTGTACAACCTTGTACAACCTTGTACAAACCTGTACACCCTTGTACACACTTGTACAAGCTTGTACACGATTGTACACCCTTGTACACACTTGTGCACCCTTGTACAAACTTGTACATCCTTGTACACACTTGTACAACCTTGTACAAACTTGTACAAACTTGTACAAACTTGTACATCCTTGTACACTATTGTACACCCTTGTACACACTTGTACAACCTTGTACACACTTGTACAACCTGATACACAATTGTACAACCTTGTACACACTTGTACAACCTTGTACACACTTGTACAACCTTGTACACACTTGTACAACCTTGTACACACTTGTACAACCTTGTACACACTTGTACAGCCTTGTATACAATTGTACAACCTTGTACACACTTGTACAGCCTTGTACACAATTGTACAACCTTGTACAGCCTTGTACACAATTGTACAACCTTGTACACACTTGTACAACCTTGTACACCCTTGTACACACTTTTACTTATCGTACACACTTGTACACCCTTGTACAAACTTGTACATCCTTGTACACACTTGTACAACCTTGTACAAACTTGTACAAACTTGTACATCCTTGTACACGATTTTACACCCTTGTACACACTTGTACAACCTTGTAAAAACTTGTACAACCTTGTACACACTTGTACACCCTTGTACACACTTGTACAAGCTTGTACACACTTGTACAACCTTGTACACACTTGTACACCCTTGTACACACATGTACAACCTTGTACACAACTTGTACAACCTTGTACACACTTGTACAACCTTGTAAAACTTGTACACCCTTGTACAAACTTGTACACCCCTGTACACACTTGTACACATTTGTACACACTTGTACACCCTTGTACACACTTGTACAACCTTGTACAAACTTATACAATCTTGTACACACTTGTACAACCCAGTACACAACTTGTACAACCTTGTACACACTTGTACAACCTTGTAAAACTTGTACACCCTTGTACAAACTTGTACACCCCTGTACACACTTGTACACATTTGTACACACTTGTACACCCTTGTACACACTTGTACAACCTTGTACAAACTTATACAATCTTGTACACACTTGTACAACCCAGTACACACTTGTAAAATCTTGTACAAACTTGTACATCATTGTACACGATTGTACACCCTTGTACACACTTGTACAACCTTGTACACACTTGTACAACCTTGTACACAATTGTACAACCTTGTACACACTTGTACAACCTTGTACACACTTGCACAACTTTGTACACACTTGTACAGTCTTGTACACAATTGTACAACCTTGTACACACTTGTACAACCTTGTACACACTTGTACAACCTTGTACACACTTGTACAACCTTGTACACAATTGTACAGCCTTGTACACAATTGTACAACCTTGTACACACTTGTACAGCCTTGTACACAATTGTACAACCTTGTACACACTTGTACAACCTTGTACACACTTGTACAACCTTGTACACAATTGTACAGCCTTGTACACACTTGTACAACCTTGTACACACTTGTACAACCTTGTAAAAACTTGTACACCCTTGTACACACTTGTACAACCTTGTACAACCTTGTACAAACTTGTACATCCTTGTACACGATTTTTCACCCTTGTACACACTTGTACAACCTTGTACAAACTTGTACATCCTTGTACACACTTGTACAACCTTGTACAAACTTGTACAAACTTGTACATCCTTGTACACGATTTTTCACCCTTGTACACACTTGTACAACCTTGTACACACTTGTACACCCTTGTACACACTTGTACAACCTTGTACACACTTGTACAACCTTGTACACACTTGTACAACCTTGTACACACTTGTACAACCTTGTACACACTTGTACAACCTTGTACACACTTGTACAACCTTGTACACACTTGTACAACCTTGTACACACTTGTACAACCTTGTACACACTTGTACAACCTTGTACACACTTGTACAACCTTGTACACACTTGTACAACCTTGTACACTCTTGTACAACCTTGTACACACTTGTACAACCTTGTACACACTTGTACAACCTTGTACACACTTGTACAACCTTGTACACACTTGTACAACCTTGTACACACTTGTACAACCTTGTACAAACCTGTACACCCTTGTACACACTTGTACATGCTTGTACACACTTGTACAAGCTTGTATACACTTGTACACCTTTGTTCAAATTCGTGAACCCTTGTACACTTTTGTACACCCTTGTACACATTTGTACAACCTTGTACAAACTTGTACACACTTGTACAAACTTGTACACACTTGTACAACCTTGTACAAACTTGTACAACCTTGTACACACTTGTACAACGTTGTACACACTTGTACAAGTTGTACACACTTGTACAACCTTGTACACACTTGTACAACCTTGTACACACTTGTACAACCTTGTACACAATTGTAAAACCTTGTACAACCTTGTACAACCTTGTACAAACCTGTACACCCTTGTACACACTTGTACAAGCTTGTACACGATTGTACACCCTTGTACACACTTGTGCACCCTTGTACAAACTTGTACATCCTTGTACACACTTGTACAACCTTGTACAAACTTGTACAAACTTGTACAAACTTGTACAAACTTGTACATCCTTGTACACGATTGTACACCCTTGTACACACTTGTACAACCTTGTAAACACTTGTACAACCTGATACACACTTGTACAACCTTGTACACACTTTTACAACCTTGTACACAATTGTACAGCCTTGTACACACTTGTACAACCTTGTACACACTTGTACAGCCTTGTACAAAATTGTACAACCTTGTACACACTTGTACAGCCTTGTACACAATTGTACAACCTTGTACACACTTGTACAACCTTGTACACCCTTGTACAAACTTTTACACATCGTACACACTTGTACACCCTTGTACAAACTTGTACATCCTTGTACACACTTGTACAACCTTGTACACACTTGTACAATCTTGTACACACTTGTACAATCTTGTACACACTTGTACAGCCTTGTACACAATTGTACAACCTTGTACACACTTGTACAGCCTTGTACACAATTGTACAACCTTGTACACACTTGTACAACCTTGTACACCCTTGTACACACTTTTACTTATCGTACACACTTGTACACCCTTGTACAAACTTGTACATCCTTGTACACACTTGTACAACCTTGTACAAACTTGTACAAACTTGTACATCCTTGTACACGATTTTACTCCCTTGTACACACTTGTACAACCTTGTAAAAACTTGTACAACCTTGTACACACTTGTACACCCTTGTACACACTTGTACAAGCTTGTACACACTTGTACAACCTTGTACACACTTGTACACACTTGTACACCCTTGTACACACATGTACAACCTTGTACACAACTTGTACAACCTTGTACACACTTGTACAACCTTGTAAAACTTGTACACCCTTGTACAAACTTGTACACCCCTGTACACACTTGTACACATTTGTACACACTTGTACACCCTTGTACACACTTGTACAACCTTGTACAAACTTATACAATCTTGTACACACTTGTACAACCCAGTACACAACTTGTACAACCTTGTACACACTTGTACAACCTTGTAAAACTTGTACACCCTTGTACAAACTTGTACACCCCTGTACACACTTGTACACATTTGTACACACTTGTACACCCTTGTACACACTTGTACAACCTTGTACAAACTTATACAATCTTGTACACACTTGTACAACCCAGTACACACTTGTAAAATCTTGTACAAACTTGTACATCATTGTACACGATTGTACACCCTTGTACACACTTGTACAACCTTGTACACACTTGTACAACCTTGTACACAATTGTACAACCTTGTACACACTTGTACAAACTTGTACACACTTGCACAACTTTGTACACACTTGTACAGTCTTGTACACAATTGTACAACCTTGTACACACTTGTACAACCTTGTACACACTTGTACAACCTTGTACACAATTGTACAGCCTTGTACACACTTGTACAACCTTGTACACACTTGTACAGCCTTGTACACAATTGTACAACCTTGTACACACTTGTACAACCTTGTACACACTTGTACAACCTTGTACACAATTGTACAGCCTTGTACACACTTGTACAACCTTGTACACACTTGTACAACCTTGTAAAAACTTGTACACCCTTGTAAACACTTGTACAACCTTGTACAACCTTGTACACACTTGTACAGCCTTGTACACAATTGTACAACCTTGTACACACTTGTACAACCTTGTACAACCTTGTACAAACCTGTACACCCTTGTACACACTTGTACAAGCTTGTACACGATTGTACACCCTTGTACACACTTGTGCACCCTTGTACAAACTTGTACATCCTTGTACACACTTGTACAACCTTGTACAAACTTGTACAAACTTGTACAAACTTGTACATCCTTGTACACTATTGTACACCCTTGTACACACTTGTACAACCTTGTACACACTTGTACAACCTGATACACAATTGTACAACCTTGTACACACTTGTACAACCTTGTACACACTTGTACAACCTTGTACACACTTGTACAACCTTGTACACACTTGTACAACCTTGTACACACTTGTACAGCCTTGTATACAATTGTACAACCTTGTACACACTTGTACAGCCTTGTACACAATTGTACAACCTTGTACACACTTGTACAACCTTGTACACCCTTTACACACTTTTACTTATCGTACACACTTGTACACCCTTGTACAAACTTGTACATCCTTGTACACACTTGTACAACCTTGTACAAACTTGTACAAACTTGTACATCCTTGTACACGATTTTACACCCTTGTACACACTTGTACAACCTTGTAAAAACTTGTACAACCTTGTACACACTTGTACACCCTTGTACACACTTGTACAAGCTTGTACACACTTGTACAACCTTGTACACACTTGTACACCCTTGTACACACATGTACAACCTTGTACACAACTTGTACAACCTTGTACACACTTGTACAACCTTGTAAAACTTGTACACCCTTGTACAAACTTGTACACCCCTGTACACACTTGTACACATTTGTACACACTTGTACACCCTTGTACACACTTGTACAACCTTGTACAAACTTATACAATCTTGTACACACTTGTACAACCCAGTACACAACTTGTACAACCTTGTACACACTTGTACAACCTTGTAAAACTTGTACACCCTTGTACAAACTTGTACACCCCTGTACACACTTGTACACATTTGTACACACTTGTACACCCTTGTACACACTTGTACAACCTTGTACAAACTTATACAATCTTGTACACACTTGTACAACCCAGTACACACTTGTAAAATCTTGTACAAACTTGTACATCATTGTACACGATTGTACACCCTTGTACACACTTGTACAACCTTGTACACACTTGTACAACCTTGTACACAATTGTACAACCTTGTACACACTTGTACAACCTTGTACACACTTGCACAACTTTGTACACACTTGTACAGTCTTGTACACAATTGTACAACCTTGTACACACTTGTACAACCTTGTACACACTTGTACAACCTTGTACACAATTGTACAGCCTTGTACACAATTGTACAACCTTGTACACACTTGTACAGCCTTGTACACAATTGTACAACCTTGTACACACTTGTACAACCTTGTACACACTTGTACAACCTTGTACACAATTGTACAGCCTTGTACACACTTGTACAACCTTGTACACACTTGTACAACCTTGTAAAAACTTGTACACCCTTGTACACACTTGTACAACCTTGTACAACCTTGTACAAACTTGTACATCCTTGTACACGATTTTTCACCCTTGTACACACTTGTACAACCTTGTACAAACTTGTACATCCTTGTACACACTTGTACAACCTTGTACAAACTTGTACAAACTTGTACATCCTTGTACACGATTTTTCACCCTTGTACACACTTGTACAACCTTGTACACACTTGTACACCCTTGTACACACTTGTACAACCTTGTACACACTTGTACAACCTTGTACACACTTGTACAACCTTGTACACACTTGTACAACCTTGTACACACTTGTACAACCTTGTACACACTTGTACAACCTTGTACACACTTGTACAACCTTGTACACACTTGTACAACCTTGTACACACTTGTACAACCTTGTACACACTTGTACAACCTTGTACACACTTGTACAACCTTGTACACTCTTGTACAACCTTGTACACACTTGTACAACCTTGTACACACTTGTACAACCTTGTACACACTTGTACAACCTTGTACACACTTGTACAACCATGTAAAAACTTGTACAACCTTGTACACACTTGTACACCCTTGTACACACTTGTACAAGCTTGTACACACTTGTACAACCTTGTACACACTTGTACACCCTTGTACACACTTGTACAACCTTGTACAAACCTGTACACCCTTGTACACACTTGTACATGCTTGTACACACTTGTACAAGCTTGTATACACTTGTACACCTTTGTTCAAATTTGTGAACCCTTGTACACTTTTGTACACCCTTGTACACATTTGTACAACCTTGTACAAACTTGTACACACTTGTACAAACTTGTACACACTTGTACAACCTTGTACAAACTTGTACAACCTTGTACACACTTGTACAACGTTGTACACACTTGTACAAGTTGTACACACTTGTACAACCTTGTACACACTTGTACAACCTTGTACACACTTGTACAACCTTGTACACAATTGTAAAACCTTGTACAACCTTGTACAACCTTGTACAAACCTGTACACCCTTGTGCACCCTTGTACAAACTTGTACATCCTTGTACACACTTGTACAACCTTGTACAAACTTGTACAAACTTGTACAAACTTGTACAAACTTGTACATCCTTGTACACGATTGTACACCCTTGTACACACTTGTACAACCTTGTAAACACTTGTACAACCTGATACACAATTGTACAACTTTGTACACACTTGTAAAACCTTGTACACACTTGTACAACCTTGTACACACTTGTACAACCTTGTACACACTTGTACAACCTTGTACACATTTGTACAGCCTTGTACACAATTGTACAACCTTGTACACACTTGTACAACCTTGTACACACTTGTACAACCTTGTACACAATTGTACAGCCTTGTACACACTTGTACAACCTTGTACACACTTGTACAGCCTTGTACAAAATTGTACAACCTTGTACACACTTGTACAGCCTTGTACACAATTGTACAACCTTGTACACACTTGTACAACCTTGTACACCCTTGTACAAACTTTTACACATCGTACACACTTGTACACCCTTGTACAAACTTGTACATCCTTGTACACACTTGTACAACCTTGTAAACACTTGTACAATCTTGTACACACTTGTACAGCCTTGTACACAATTGTACAACCTTGTACACACTTGTACAGCCTTGTACACAATTGTACAACCTTGTACACACTTGTACAACCTTGTACACCCTTGTACACACTTTTACTTATCGTACACACTTGTACACCCTTGTACAAACTTGTACATCCTTGTACACACTTGTACAACCTTGTACAAACTTGTACAAACTTGTATATCCTTGTACACGATTTTACACCCTTGTACACACTTGTACAACCTTGTAAAAACTTGTACAACCTTGTACACACTTGTACACCCTTGTACACACTTGTACAAGCTTGTACACACTTGTACAACCTTGTACACACTTTTACACACTTGTACACCCTTGTACACACATGTACAACCTTGTACACAACTTGTACAACCTTGTACACACTTGTACAACCTTGTAAAACTTGTACACCCTTGTACAAACTTGTACACCCCTGTACACACTTGTACACATTTGTACACACTTGTACACCCTTGTACACACTTGTACAACCTTGTACAAACTTATACAATCTTGTACACACTTGTACAACCCAGTACACAACTTGTACAACCTTGTACACACTTGTACAACCTTGTAAAACTTGTACACCCTTGTACAAACTTGTACACCCCTGTACACACTTGTACACATTTGTACACACTTGTACACCCTTGTACACACTTGTACAACCTTGTACAAACTTATACAATCTTGTACACACTTGTACAACCCAGTACACACTTGTAAAATCTTGTACAAACTTGTACATCATTGTACACGATTGTACACCCTAGTACACACTTGTACAACCTTGTAAAAACTTGTACAACCTTGTACACACTTGTACACCCTTGTACACACTTGTACAACCTTGTACACACTTGTACAACCTTGTACACACTTGTACAACCTTGTACACACTTGTACAACCTTGTACACACTTGTACAACCTTGTACACACTTGTACAACCTTGTACACACTTGTACAACCTTGTACACACTTGTACAACCTTGTACACACTTGTACAACCTTGTACACACTTGTACAACCTTGTACACACTTGTACAACCTTGTACACACTTGTACAACCTTGTACACACTTGTACAACCTTGTACACACTTGTACAACCATGTAAAAACTTGTACAACCTTGTACACACTTGTACACCCTTGTACACACTTGTACAAGCTTGTACACACTTGTACAACCTTGTACACACTTGTACACCCTTGTACACACTTGTACAACCTTGTACAAACCTGTACACCCTTATACACACTTGTACAAGCTTGTACACACTTGTACAAGCTTGTACACACTTGTACACCTTTGTTCAAACTTGTGCACCCTTGTACACTTTTGTACACCCTTGTACACATTTGTACAACCTTGTACAAACTTGTACACACTTGTACAAACTTGTACACACTTGTACAACCTTGTAAAAACTTGTACAACCTTGTACACACTTGTACAACCTTGTACACACTTGTACAAGTTGTACACACTTGTACAACCTTGTACACACTTGTACAACCTTGTACACACTTGTACAACCTTGTACACAATTGTAAAACCTTGTACACACTTGTACAACCTTGTACAAACTTGTACACACTTGTACAAACTTTTACATCCTTGTACACATTTGTACACCCTTGTACACACTTGTACAACCTTGTACAACCTTGTACAAACCTGTACACCCTTGTACACACTTGTACAAGCTTGTACACGATTGTACACCCTTGTACACACTTGTGCACCCTTGTACAAACTTGTACATCCTTGTACACACTTGTACAACCTTGTACAAACTTGTACAAACTTGTACAAACTTGTACAAACTTGTACAAACTTGTACATCCTTGTACACGATAGTACACCCTTGTACACACTTGTACAACCTTGTACACACTTGTACAACCTGATACACAATTGTACAACCTTGTACACACTTGTACAACCTTGTACACACTTGTACAACCTTGTACACACTTGTACAACCTTGTACACACTTGTACAACCTTGTACACACTTGTACAACCTTGTACACACTTTTACAACCTTGTACACACTTGTACAGCCTTGTACACAATTGTACAACCTTGTACACACTTGTACAACCTTGTACACACTTGTACAACCTTGTACACAATTGTACAGCCTTGTACACACTTGTACAACCTTGTACACACTTGTACAGCCTTGTACAAAATTGTAAAACCTTGTACACACTTGTACAGCCTTGTACACAATTGTACAACCTTGTACACACTTGTACAACCTTGTACACCCTTGTACAAACTTTTACACATCGTACACACTTGTACATCCTTGTACAAACTTGTACATCCTTGTACACACTTGTACAACTTTGTACACACTTGTACAATCTTGTACACACTTGTACAGCCTTGTACACAATTGTACAACCTTGTACACACTTGTACAGCCTTGTACACAATTGTACAATCTTGTACACACTTGTACAACCTTGTACACCCTTGTACACACTTTTACTTATCGTACACACTTGTACACCCTTGTACAAACTTGTACATCCTTGTACACACTTGTACAACCTTGTACAAACTTGTACAAACTTGTACATCCTTGTACACGATTTTACCGCCTTGTACACACTTGTACAACCTTGTAAAAACTTGTACAACCTTGTACACACTTGTACACCCTTGTACACACTTGTACAAGCTTGTACACACTTGTACAACCTTGTACACACTTGTACACCCTTGTACACACATGTATAACCTTGTACACAACTTGTACAACCTTGTACACACTTGTACAACCTTGTAAAACTTGTACACCCTTGTACAAACTTGTACACCCCTGTACACACTTGTACACATTTGTACACACTTGTACACCCTTGTACACACTTGTACAACCTTGTACAAACTTATACAATCTTGTACACACTTGTACAACCCAGTACACAACTTGTACAACCTTGTACACACTTGTACAACCTTGTAAAACTTGTACACCCTTGTACAAACTTGTACACCCCTGTACACACTTGTACACATTTGTACACACTTGTACACCCTTGTACACACTTGTACAACCTTGTACAAACTTATACAATCTTGTACACACTTGTACAACCCAGTACACACTTGTACAATCTTGTACAAACTTGTACATCCTTGTACACGATTGTACACCCTTGTACACACTTGTACAACCTTGTACACACTTGTACAACCTTGTACACAATTGTACAACCTTGTACACACTTGTACAACCTTGTACACACTTGCACAACTTTGTACACACTTGTACAGTCTTGTACACAATTGTACAACCTTGTACACACTTGTACAACCTTGTACACACTTGTACAACCTTGTACACAATTGTACAGCCTTGTACACACTTGTACAGCCTTGTACACACTTGTACAACCTTGTACACACTTGTACAGCCTTGTACACAATTGTACAACCTTGTACACACTTGTACAACCTTGTACACACTTGTACAACCTTGTACACACTTGTACAACCTTGAACACAATTGTACAGCCTTGTACACACTTGTACAACCTTGTACACACTTGTACAACCTTGTTAAAACTTGTACACCCTTGTACACACTTGTACAACCTTGTACAACCTTGTACACACTTGTACAGCCTTGTACACAATTGTACAACCTTGTACACACTTGTACAACCTTGTACACAATTGTACAACCTCGTACACACTTGTACAACCTTGTACACACTTGTACAACCTTTTACACACTTGTACAGCCTTGTACACAATTGTACAGCCTTGTACACAATTGTACAACCTTGTACACACTTGTACAGCCTTGTACACAATTGTACAACCTTGTACACACTTGTACAACCTTGTACACACTTGTACAACCTTGTACACAATTGTAGAGCCTTGTACACACTTGTACAACCTTGTACACACTTGTACAGCCTTGTACAAAATTGTACAAACTTGTACACCCTTGTACAAACTTTTACACATCGTACACACTTGTACAGCCGTTGTACAAACTTGTACAAACTTGTACAAACTTGTACAAACTTGTACAAACTTGTACAAACTTGTACATCCTTGTACACACTTGTACAACCTTGTACAAACTTGTACAAACTTGTACATCCTTGTACACGATTTTACACCCTTGTACACACTTGTACAACCTTGTAAAAACTTGTACAACCTTGTACACACTTGTACACCCTTGTACACACTTGTACAACCTTGTACACACTTGTACAACCTTTTACACACTTGTACAACCTTTTACACACTTGTACAACCTTGTACACACTTGTACAACCTTGTACACACTTGTACAACCTTGTACACACTTGTACAACCTTGTACACACTTGTACAACCTTGTACACACTTGTACAACCTTGTACACACTTGTACAACCTTGTACAAACTTGTACAACCTTGTACACACTTGTACAACCTTGTACACACTTGTACAACCTTGTACACACTTGTACAACCTTGTACATTCTTGTACAACCATGTACACACTTGTACAACCATGTAAAAACTTGTACAACCTTGTACACACTTGTACACCCTTGTACACACTTGTACAAGCTTGTACACACTTGTACAACCTTGTACACACTTGTACACCCTTGTACACACTTGTACAACCTTTTACAAACTTGTACACACTTGTACAAACTTGTACATTATTGTACATACTTGTAAACCCTTGTACACACTTGTACAACCTTGTACAAACCTGTACACCCTTGTACACACTTGTACAAGCTTGTACACACTTGTACAAACTTGTACACACTTGTACAACCTTGTACAAACTTGTACAACCTTGTACACACTTGTACAACCTTGTACACACTTGTACAAGCTTGTACACACTTGTACACACTTGTACAAGCTTGTACACACTTGTACAAGTTGTACACACTTGTACAAGCTTGTACACACTTGTACAAGTTGTACACACTTGTACAACCTTGTACACACTTGTACAACCTTGTACACACTTGTACAACCTTGTACAAACTTGTACAAACTTGTACAACCTTTTCATCCTTGTACACATTTGTACACCCTTGTACACACTTGTACAACCTTGTACAAACCTGTACACCCTTGTACACACTTGTACAAGCTTGTACACGATTGTACACACTTGTACACACTTGTGCACCCTTGTACACACTTGTACACCCTTGTACACACTTGTACAACCTTGTACAAACTTGTACACTTGTACAACATTGTACAAACCTGTACACCCTTGTACACACTTGTACAACCTTGTACACACTTGTACAACCTTGTACCCCCTGTTACAACCTTGTACACACTTGTACAACCTTGTACACACTTGTACAGCCTTGTACACAATTGTACACCCATGTACACAATTTAAAAACTTGTACACACTTGTACAACCTTGTACACACTTGTACAACCTTGTACACACTTGTACAACCTTGTACACACTTGTACAACCTTGTACAAACTTGTACAAACTTGTACACACTTGTACACCCTTGTACACACTTGTAAAAGCTTGTACACACTTGTACAACCTTGTACACACTTGTACAACCTTGTACACAATTGTATAACCTTGTACACACTTGTACAACCTTGTACAAACTTGTACAAACTTGTACACACTTGTACACCCTTGTACACACTTGTAAAAGCTTGTACACACTTGTACAACCTTGTACACACTTGTACAACCTTGTACACACTTGTACACCCTTGTACACACTTGTACAACCTTGTACACACTTGTACAACCTTGTACACAATTGTACAACCTTGTACACACTTTTACAACCTTGTACACACTTGTACAACCTTGTACACACTTGTACAGCCTTGTACACAATTGTACAACCTTGTACACACTTGTACAGCCTTGTACACACTTGTACAACCTTGTACACACTTGTACAGCCTTGTACAAAATTGTACAACCTTGTAAACACTTGTACAGCCTTGTACACAATTGTACAACCTTGTACACACTTGTACAAACTTGTACACCCTTGTACAAACTTTTACACATCGTACACACTTGTACAGCCCTTGTACACACTTGTACATCCTTGTACACACTTGTACAACCTTGTACACACTTGAACATCCTTGTACACAATTGTACACCCTTGTACACACTTGTACAACCTTGTACACACTTGTACAACCTTGAACACACTTGTACAGCCTTGTACACAATTGTACAACCTTGTACACACTTGTACAACCTTGTACACACTTGTACAACCTTGTACACAATTGTACAGCCTTGTACACACTTGTACAACCTTGTACACACTTGTACAGCCTTGTACACAATTGTACAACCTTGTACACACTTGTACAACCTTGTACACAATTGTACAGCCTTGTACACACTTGTACAACCTTGTACACACTTGTACAACCTTGTAAAAACTTGTACACCCTTGAACACACTTGTACAACCTTGTACAACCTTGTACACACTTGTACAGCCTTGTACAACCTTGTACAACCTTGTACACACTTGTACAGCCTTGTAAAAACTTGTACACCCTTGTACACACATGTACAACCTTGTACACAACTTGTACAACCTTGTACACACTTGTACAACCTTGTAAAACTTGTACACATTTGTACACACTTGTACACCCTTGTACACACTTGTACAACCTTGTACAAACTTATACAATCTTGTACACACTTGTACAACCCAGTACACACTTGTACAATCTTGTACAAACTTGTACTCCCTTGTACAAACTTGTACATCCTTGTACACACTTGTACAACCTTGTACAAACTTGTACAAACTTGTACATCCTTGTACACGATTGTACACCCTTGTACACACTTGTACAACCTTGTACACACTTGTACAACCTGACACACAATTGTACAACCTTGTACACACTTGTACAACCTTGTACACACTTGTACAACCTTGTACACACTTGTACAGCCTTGTACACAATTGTACAACCTTGTACACACTTGTACAACCTTGTACACACTTGTACAACCTTGTACACAATTGTACAGCTTGTACACAATTGTACAACCTTGTACACACTTGTACAGCCTTGTACACACTTGTACAGCCTTGTACAAAATTGTACAGCCTTGTACACAATTGTACAACCTTGTACACACTTGTACAACCTTGTACACCCTTGTACAAACTTTTACACATCGTACACACTTGTACACCCTTGTACAAACTTGTACATCCTTGTACACACTTGTACAACCTTGTACACACTTGTACAACCTTGTACACACTTGTACATCCTTGTACACAATTGTACAACCTTGTACACAGTTGTACAGCCTTGTACACAATTGTACAACCTTGTACACACTTGTACAACCTTGTACACCCTTGTACACACTTTTACTTATCGTACACACTTGTACACCCTTGTACAAACTTGTACATCCTTGTACACACTTGTACAACCTTGTACAAACTTGTACAAACTTGTACATCCTTGTACACGATTTTACACCCTTGTACACACTTGTACAACCTTGTAAAAACTTGTACAACATTGTACACACTTGTACACCCTTGTACACACTTGTACAACCTTGTACACACTTGTACAACCTTGTACACACTTGTACAACCTTGTACACACTTGTACAACCTTGTACACACTTGTACAACCTTGTTCACACTTGTACAACCTTGTACACAATTGTACAACCTTGTACACACTTGTACAAACTTGTACATCCTTGTACACACTTGTACAACCTTGTACACACTTGAACATCCTTGTACACAATTGTACACCCTTGTACACACTTGTACAACCTTGTACACACTTGTACAACCTTGAACACACTTGTACAGCCTTGTACACAATTGTACAACCTTGTACACACTTGTACAACCTTGTACACACTTGTACAACCTTGTACACAATTGTACAGCCTTGTACACACTTGTACAACCTTGTACACACTTGTACAGCCTTGTACACAATTGTACAACCTTGTACACACTTGTACAACCTTGTACACACTTGTACAACCTTGTACACAATTGTACAGCCTTGTACACACTTGTACAACCTTGAACACACTTGTACAACCTTGTAAAAACTTGTACACCCTTGTACACACTTGTACAACCTTGTACAACCTTGTACACACTTGTACAGCCTTGTACAACCTTGTACAACCTTGTACACACTTGTACAGCCTTGTAAAAACTTGTACACCCTTGTACACACATGTACAACATTGTACACAACTTGTACAACCTTGTACACACTTGTACAACCTTGTAAAACTTGTACACATTTGTACACACTTGTACACCCTTGTACACACTTGTAAAACCTTGTACAAACTTATACAATCTTGTACACACTTGTACAACCCAGTACACACTTGTACAATCTTGTACAAACTTGTACTCCCTTGTACAAACTTGTACATCCTTGTACACACTTGTACAACCTTGTACAAACTTGTACAAACTTGTACAAACTTGTACATCCTTGTACACGATTGTACACCCTTGTACACACTTGTACAACCTTGTACACACTTGTACAACCTGACACACAATTGTACAACCTTGTACACACTTGTACAACCTTGTACACACTTGTACAACCTTGTACACACTTGTACAGCCTTGTACACAATTGTACAACCTTGTACACACTTGTACAACCTTGTACACACTTGTACAACCTTGTACACAATTGTACAGCCTTGTACACAATTGTACAACCTTTTACACACTTGTACAGCCTTGTACACACTTGTACAGCCTTGTACAAAATTGTACAGCCTTGTACACAATTGTACAACCTTGTACACACTTGTACAACCTTGTACACCCTTGTACAAACTTGTACACACTTGTACAGCCTTGTACACACTTGTACAGCCTTGTACACACTTGTACACACTTTTATTTATCGTACACACTTGTACACCCTTGTACAAACTTGTACATCCTTGTACACACTTGTACAACCTTGTACAAACTTGTACAAACTTGTACATCCTTGTACACGATTTTACACCCTTGTACACACTTGTACAACCTTGTAAAAACTTGTACAACCTTGTACACACTTGTACATCCTTTTACACACTTTTACAACCTTGTACACACTTGTACAACCTTGTACACACTTGTACAACCTTGTACACACTTGTACAACTTGTACACACTTGTACAACCTTGTACACACTTGTACAACCTTGTACACACTTGTACAACCTTGTACACACTTGTACAACCTTGTACACACTTGTACAACCTTGTACACACTTGTACAACCTTGTACACACTTGTACAACCTTGTACACACTTGTACAACCTTGTACACACTTGTACAACCATGTAAAAACTTGTACAACCTTGTACACACTTGTACACCCTTGTACACACTTGTACAAGCTTGTACACACTTGTACAACCTTGTACACACTTGTACACCCTTGTACACACTTGTACAACCTAGTACAAACCTGTACACCCTTGTACACACTTGTACAAGCTTGTACACACTTGTACAAGCTTGTACACACTTGTACACCTTTGTTCAAACTTGTGCACCCTTGTACACTTTTGTACACCCTTGTACACATTTGTACAACCTTGTACAAACTTGTACACACTTGTACAAACTTGTACACACTTGTACAACCTTGTACAAACTTGTACAACCTTGTACACACTTGTACAAGCTTGTACACACTTGTACAAATTGTACACACTTGTACAACCTTGTACACACTTGTACAACCTTGTACACACTTGTACAACCTTGTACACACTTGTACAACCTTGTACACAATTGTAAAACCTTGTACACACTTGTACAACCTTGTACAAACTTGTACACACTTGTACAAACTTTTACATCCTTGTACACATTTGTACACCCTTGTACATACTTGTACAACCTTGTACAACCTTGTACAAACCTGTACACCCTTGTACACACTTGTACAAGCTTGTACACGATTGTACACCCTTGTACACACTTGTGCACCCTTGTACAAACTTGTACATCCTTGTACACACTTGTAAAACCTTGTACAAACTTGTACAAACTTGTACAAACTTGTACATCCTTGTACACGATAGTACACCCTTGTACACACTTGTACAACCTTGTACACACTTGTACAACCTGATACACAATTGTACAACCTTGTACACACTTGTACAACCTTGTACACACTTGTACAACCTTGTACATACTTGTACAACCTTGTAAACACTTGTACAACCTTGTACACACTTGTACAACCTTGTACACACTTGTACAACCTTGTACACACTTGTACAGCCTTGTACACAATTGTACAACCTTGTACACACTTGTACAACCTTGTACACACTTGTACAACCTTGTACACAATTGTACAGCCTTGTACACAATTGTACAACCTTGTACACACTTGTACAGCCTTGTACACACTTGTACAGCCTTGTACAAAATTGTACAGCCTTGTACACAATTGTACAACCTTGTACACACTTGTACAACCTTGTACACCCTTGTACAAACTTTTACACATCGTACACACTTGTACACCCTTGTACAAACTTGTACATCCTTGTACACACTTGTACAACCTTGTACACACTTGTACAACCTTGTACACACTTGTACATCCTTGTACACAATTGTACAACCTTGTACACAGTTGTACAGCCTTGTACACAATTGTACAACCTTGTACACACTTGTACAACCTTGTACACCCTTGTACACACTTTTACTTATCGTACACACTTGTACACCCTTGTACAAACTTGTACATCCTTGTACACACTTGTACAACCTTGTACAAACTTGTACAAACTTGTACATCCTTGTACACGATTTTACACCCTTGTACACACTTGTACAACCTTGTAAAAACTTGTACAACCTTGTACACACTTGTACACCCTTGTACACACTTGTACAACCTTGTACACACTTGTACAACCTTGTACACACTTGTACAACCTTGTACACACTTGTACAACCTTGTACACACTTGTACAACCTTGTACACACTTGTACAACCTTGTACACAATTGTACAACCTTGTACACACTTGTACAAACTTGTACACCCTTGTACAAAACTTTTACACATCGTACACACTTGTACAGCCCTTGTACAAACTTGTACATCCTTGTACACACTTGTACAACCTTGTACACACTTGAACATCCTTGTACACAATTGTACACCCTTGTACACACTTGTACAACCTTGTACACACTTGTACAACCTTGAACACACTTGTACAGCCTTGTACACAATTGTACAACCTTGTACACACTTGTACAACCTTGTACACACTTGTACAACCTTGTACACAATTGTACAGCCTTGTACACACTTGTACAACCTTGTACACACTTGTACAGCCTTGTACACAATTGTACAACCTTGTACACACTTGTACAACCTTGTACACACTTGTACAACCTTGTACACAATTGTACAGCCTTGTACACACTTGTACAACCTTGTACACACTTGTACAACCTTGTAAAAACTTGTACACCCTTGTACACACTTGTACAACCTTGTACAACCTTGTACACACTTGTACAGCCTTGTACAACCTTGTACAACCTTGTACACACTTGTACAGCCTTGTAAAAACTTGTACACCCTTGTACACACATGTACAACATTGTACACAACTTGTACAACCTTGTACACACTTGTACAACCTTGTAAAAATTGTACACATTTGTACACACTTGTACACCCTTGTACACACTTGTAAAACCTTGTACAAACTTATACAATCTTGTACACACTTTTACAACCCAGTACACACTTGTACAATCTTATACAAACTTGTACTCCCTTGTACAAACTTGTACATCCTTGTACACACTTGTACAACCTTGTACAAACTTGTACAAACTTGTACAAACTTGTACATCCTTGTACACGATTGTACACCCTTGTACACAATTGTACAACCTTGTACACACTTGTACAACCTTGTACACACTTGTACAACCTTGTACACAATTGTACATACTTGTACACAATTGTACAACCTTGTACACACTTGTACAGCCTTGTACACACTTGTACAGCCTTGTACAAAATTGTACAGCCTTGTACACAATTGTACACCCTTGTACACACTTGTACAACCTTGTACACACTTGTACAACCTGACACACAATTGTACAACCTTGTACACACTTGTACAACCTTGTACACACTTGTACAACCTTGTACACACTTGTACAGCCTTGTACACAATTGTACAACCTTGTACACACTTGTACAACCTTGTACACACTTGTACAACCTTGTACACAATTGTACAGCCTTGTACACAATTGTACAACCTTGTACACACTTGTACAGCCTTGTATACACTTGTACAGCCTTGTACAAAATTGTACAGCCTTGTACACAATTGTACAACCTTGTACACACTTGTACAACCTTGTACACCCTTGTACAAACTTGTACACACTTGTACAGCCTTGTACACACTTGTACAGCCTTGTACACACTTGTACACACTTTTATTTATCGTACACACTTGTACACCCTTGTACAAACTTGTACATCCTTGTACACACTTGTACAACCTTGTACAAACTTGTACAAACTTGTACATCCTTGTACACGATTTTACACCCTTGTACACACTTGTACAACCTTGTAAAAACTTGTACAACCTTGTACACACTTGTACACCCTTGTACACACTTTTACAACCTTGTACACACTTGTACAACCTTGTACACACTTGTACAACCTTGTACACACTTGTACAACTTGTACACACTTGTACAACCTTGTACACACTTGTACAACCTTGTACACACTTGTACAACCTTGTACACACTTGTACAACCTTGTACACACTTGTACAACCTTGTACACACTTGTACAACCTTGTACACACTTGTACAACCTTGTACACACTTGTACAACCTTGTACACACTTGTACAACCTTGTACACACTTGTACAACCATAAAAAAACTTGTACAACCATGTAAAAACTTGTACAACCTTGTACACACTTGTACAAGCTTGTACACACTTGTACAACCTTGTACACACTTGTACACCCTTGTACACACTTGTACAACCTTGTACAAACCTGTACACCCTTGTACACACTTGTACAAGCTTGTACACACTTGTACAAGCTTGTACACACTTGTACACCTTTGTTCAAACTTGTGCACCCTTGTACACTTTTGTACACCCTTGTACACATTTGTACAACCTTGTACAAACTTGTACACACTTGTACAAACTTGTACACACTTGTACAACCTTGTACAAACTTGTACAACCTTGTACACACTTGTACAAGCTTGTACACACTTGTACAAGTTGTACACACTTGTACAACCTTGTGCACACTTGTACAACCTTGTACACACTTGTACAACCTTGTACACACTTGTACAACCTTGTACACAATTGTAAAACCTTGTACACACTTGTACAACCTTGTACAAACTTGTACACACTTGTACAAACTTTTACATCCTTGTACACATTTGTACACCCTTGTACACACTTGTACAACCTTGTACAACCTTGTACAAACCTGTACAACCTTGTACACACTTGTACAACCTTGTACACACTTGTACAACCTTGTACACACTTGTACAACCTTGTACACAATTGTAAAACCTTGTACACACTTGTACAACCTTGTACAAACTTGTACACACTTGTACAAACTTTTACATCCTTGTACACACTTGTACAACCTTGTACAAACTTGTACACACTTGTACAAACTTTTACATCCTTGTACACATTTGTACAACCTTGTACACACTTGTACAACCTTGTACACACTTGTACAACCTTGTACACACTTGTACAGCCTTGTACACAATTGTACAACCTTGTACACACTTGTACAACCTTGTACACACTTGTACAACCTTGTACACAATTGTACAGCCTTGTACACAATTGTACAACCTTGTACACACTTGTACAGCCTTGTACACACTTGTACAGCCTTGTACAAAATTTTACAGCCTTGTACACAATTGTACAACCTTGTACACACTTGTACAACCTTGTACACCCTTGTACAAACTTGTACACACTTGTACAGCCTTGTACACACTTGTACAGCCTTGTACACACTTGTACACACTTTTATTTATCGTACACACTTGTACACCCTTGTACAAACTTGTACATCCTTGTACACACTTGTACAACCTTGTACAAACTTGTACAAACTTGTACATCCTTGTACACGATTTTACACCCTTGTACACACTTGTACAACCTTGTAAAAACTTGTACAACCTTGTACACACTTGTACACCCTTGTACACACTTTTACAACCTTGTACACACTTGTACAACCTTGTACACACTTGTACAACCTTGTACACACTTGTACAACTTGTACACACTTGTACAACCTTGTACACACTTGTACAACCTTGTACACACTTGTACAACCTTGTACACACTTGTACAACCTTGTACACACTTGTACAACCTTGTACACACTTGTACAACCTTGTACACACTTGTACAACCTTGTACACACTTGTACAACCTTGTACACACTTGTACAACCTTGTACACACTTGTACAACCATGTAAAAACTTGTACAACCTTGTACACACTTGTACACCCTTGTACACACTTGTACAAGCTTGTACACACTTGTACAACCTTGTACACACTTGTACACCCTTGTACACACTTGTACAACCTTGTACAAACCTGTACACCCTTGTACACACTTGTACAAGCTTGTACACACTTGTACAAGCTTGTACACACTTGTACACCTTTGTTCAAACTTGTGCACCCTTGTACACTTTTGTACACCCTTGTACACATTTGTACAAACTTGTACAAACTTGTACACACTTGTACAAACTTGTACACACTTGTACAACCTTGTACAAACTTGTACAACCTTGTACACACTTGTACAAGCTTGTACACACTTGTACAAGTTGTACACACTTGTACAACCTTGTACACACTTGTACAACCTTGTAAACACTTGTACAACCTTGTACACACTTGTACAACCTTGTACACAATTGTAAAACCTTGTACACACTTGTACAACCTTGTACAAACTTTTACATCCTTGTACACATTTGTACACCCTTGTACACACTTGTACAACCTTGTACAACCTTGTACAAACCTGTACACCCTTGTACACACTTGTACAAGCTTGTACACGATTGTACACCCTTGTACACACTTGTGCACCCTTGTACAAACTTGTACATCCTTGTACACACTTGTAAAACCTTGAACAAACTTGTACAAACTTGTACAAACTTGTACATCCTTGTACACGATAGTACACCCTTGTACACACTTGTACAACCTTGTACACACTTGTACAACCTGATACACAATTGTACAACCTTGTACACACTTGTACAACCTTGTACACACTTGTACAACCTTGTACACACTTGTACAACCTTGTAAACACTTGTACAACCTTGTACACACTTGTACAACCTTGTACACACTTGTACAACCTTGTACACACTTGTACAGCCTTGTACACAATTGTACAACCTTGTACACACTTGTACAACCTTGTACACACTTGTACAACCTTGTACACAATTGTACAGCCTTGTACACAATTGTACAACCTTGTACACACTTGTACAGCCTTGTACACACTTGTACAGCCTTGTACAAAATTGTACAGCCTTGTACACAATTGTACAACCTTGTACACACTTGTACAACCTTGTACACCCTTGTACAAACTTTTACACATCGTACACACTTGTACACCCTTGTACAAACTTGTACATCCTTGTACACACTTGTACAACCTTGTACACACTTGTACATCCTTGTACACAATTGTACAACCTTGTACACAGTTGTACAGCCTTGTACATAATTGTACAACCTTGTACACACTTGTACAACCTTGTACACCCTTGTACACACTTTTACTTATCGTACACACTTGTACACCCTTGTACAAACTTGTACATCCTTGTACACACTTGTACAACCTTGTACAAACTTGTACAAACTTGTACATCCTTGTACACGATTTTACACCCTTGTACACACTTGTACAACCTTGTAAAAACTTGTACAACCTTGTACACACTTGTACACCCTTGTACACACTTGTACAACCTTGTACACACTTGTACAACCTTGTACACACTTGTACAACCTTGTACACACTTGTACAACCTTGTACACACTTGTACAACCTTGTACACACTTGTACAACCTTGTACACAATTGTACAACCTTGTACACACTTGTACAACCTTGTACACAATTGTACAACCTTGTACACACTTGTACAAACTTGTACACCCTTGTACAAACTTTTACACATCGTACACACTTGTACAGCCCTTGTACAAACTTGTACATCCTTGTACACACTTGTACAACCTTGTACACACTTGAACATCCTTGTACACAATTGTACACCCTTGTACACACTTGTACAACCTTGTACACACTTGTACAACCTTGAACACACTTGTACAGCCTTGTACACAATTGTACAACCTTGTACACACTTGTACAACCTTGTACACACTTGTACAACCTTGTACACAATTGTACAGCCTTGTACACACTTGTACAACCTTGTACACACTTGTACAGCCTTGTACACAATTGTACAACCTTTTACACACTTGTACAACCTTGTACACACTTGTACAACCTTGTACACAATTGTACAGCCTTGTACACACTTGTACAACCTTGTACACACTTGTACAACCTTGTAAAAACTTGTACACCCTTGTACACACTTGTACAACCTTGTACAACCTTGTACACACTTGTACAGCCTTGTACAACCTTGTACAACCTTGTACACACTTGTACAGCCTTGTAAAAACTTGTACACCCTTGTACACACATGTACAACATTGTACACAACTTGTACAACCTTGTACACACTTGTACAACCTTGTAAAACTTGTACACATTTGTACACACTTGTACACCCTTGTACACACTTGTAAAACCTTGTACAAACTTATACAATCTTGTACACACTTGTACAACCCAGTACACACTTGTACAATCTTGTACAAACTTGTACTCCCTTGTACAAACTTGTACATCCTTGTACACACTTGTACAACCTTGTACAAACTTGTACAAACTTGTACAAACTTGTACATCCTTGTACACGATTGTACACCCTTGTACACACTTGTACAACCTTGTACACACTTGTACAACCTGACACACAATTGTACAACCTTGTACACACTTGTACAACCTTGTACACACTTGTACAACCTTGTACACACTTGTACAGCCTTGTACACAATTGTACAACCTTGTACACACTTGTACAACCTTGTACACACTTGTACAACCTTGTACACAATTGTACAGCCTTGTACACAATTGTACAACCTTGTACACACTTGTACAGCCTTGTACACACTTGTACAGCCTTGTACAAAATTGTACAGCCTTGTACACACTTGTACACCCTTGTACACACTTGTACAACCTTGTACAAACCTGTACACCCTTGTACACACTTGTACAAGCTTGTACACACTTGTACAAGCTTGTACACACTTGTACACCTTTGTTCAAACTTGTGCACCCTTGTACACTTTTGTACACCCTTGTACACATTTGTACAACCTTGTACAAACTTGTACACACTTGTACAAACTTGTACACACTTGTACAACCTTGTACAAACTTGTACAACCTTGTACACACTTGTACAAGCTTGTACACACTTGTACAAGTTGTACACACTTGTACAACCTTGTACACACTTGTACAACCTTGTACACACTTGTACAACCTTGTACACACTTGTACAACCTTGTACACAATTGTAAAACCTTGTACACACTTGTACAACCTTGTACAAACTTGTACACACTTGTACAAACTTTTACATCCTTGTACACATTTGTACACCCTTGTACATACTTGTACAACCTTGTACAACCTTGTACAAACCTGTACACCCTTGTACACACTTGTACAAGCTTGTACACGATTGTACACGCTTGTACACACTTGTGCACCCTTGTACAAACTTGTACATCCTTGTACACACTTGTAAAACCTTGTACAAACTTGTACAAACTTGTACAAACTTGTACAAACTTGTACAAACTTGTACAAACTTGTACAAACTTGTACATCCTTGTACACGATAGTACACCCTTGTACACACTTGTACAACCTTGTACACACTTGTACAACCTGATACACAATTGTACAACCTTGTACACACTTGTACAACCTTGTACACACTTGTACAACCTTGTACATACTTGTACAACCTTGTAAACACTTGTACAACCTTGTACACACTTGTACAACCTTGTACACACTTGTACAAACTTGTACACACTTGTACAGCCTTGTACACAATTGTACAACCTTGTACACACTTGTACAACCTTGTACACACTTGTACAACCTTGTACACAATTGTACAGCCTTGTACACAATTGTACAACCTTGTACACACTTGTACAGCCTTGTACACACTTGTACAGCCTTGTACAAAATTGTACAGCCTTGTACACAATTGTACAACCTTGTACACACTTGTACAACCTTGTACACCCTTGTACAAACTTTTACACATCGTACACACTTGTACACCCTTGTACAAACTTGTACATCCTTGTACACACTTGTACAACCTTGTACACACTTGTACAACCTTGTACACACTTGTACAACCTTGTACACACTTGTACATCCTTGTACACAATTGTACAACCTTGTACACAGTTGTACAGCCTTGTACACAATTGTACAACCTTGTACACACTTGTACAACCTTGTACACCCTTGTACACACTTTTACTTATCGTACACACTTGTACACCCTTGTACAAACTTGTACATTCTTGTACACACTTGTACAACCTTGTACAAACTTGTACATCCTTGTACACGATTTTACACCCTTGTACACACTTGTACAACCTTGTAAAAACTTGTACAACCTTGTACACACTTGTACACCCTTGTACACACTTGTACAACCTTGTACACACTTGTACAACCTTGTACACACTTGTACAACCTTGTACACACTTGTACAACCTTGTACACACTTGTACAACCTTGTACACACTTGTACAACCTTGTACACAATTGTAAAACCTTGTACACATTTGTACAAACTTGTACACCCTTGTACAAAACTTTTACACATCGTACACACTTGTACAGCCCTTGTACAAACTTGTACATCCTTGTACACACTTGTACAACCTTGTACACACTTGAACATCCTTGTACACAATTGTACACCCTTGTACACACTTGTACAACCTTGTACACACTTGTACAACCTTGAACACACTTGTACAGCCTTGTACACAATTGTACAACCTTGTACACACTTGTGCAACCTTGTACACACTTGTACAACCTTGTACACCATTGTACAGCCTTGTACACACTTGTACAACCTTGTACACACTTGTACAGCCTTGTACACAATTGTACAACCTTGTACACACTTGTACAACCTTGTACACACTTGTACAACCTTGTACACAATTGTACAGCCTTGTACACACTTGTATAACCTTGTACACACTTGTACAACCTTGTACACACTTGTACAACCTTGTAAAAACTTGTACACCCTTGTACACACTTGTACAACCTTGTACAACCTTGTACACACTTGTACAGCCTTGTACAACCTTGTACAACCCTGTACACACTTGTACAGCCTTGTAAAAACTTGTACACCCTTGTACACACATGTACAACATTGTACACAACTTGTACAACCTTGTACACACTTGTACAACCTTGTAAAACTTGTACACATTTGTACACACTTGTACACCCTTGTACACACTTGTAAAACCTTGTACAAACTTATACAATCTTGTACACACTTGTACAACCCAGTACACACTTGTACAATCTTGTACAAACTTGTACTCCCTTGTACAAACTTGTACATCCTTGTACACACTTGTACAACCTTGTACAAACTTGTACAAACTTGTACAAACTTGTACATCCTTGTACACGATTGTACACCCTTGTACACACTTGTACAACCTTGTACACACTTGTACAACCTGACACACAATTGTACAACCTTGTACACACTTGTACAACCTTGTACACACTTGTACAACCTTGTACACACTTGTACAGCCTTGTACACAATTGTACAACCTTGTACACACTTGTACAACCTTGTACACACTTGTACAACCTTGTACACAATTGTACAGCCTTGTACACAATTGTACAACCTTGTACACACTTGTACAGCCTTGTACACACTTGTACAGCCTTGTACAAAATTGTACAGCCTTGTACACAATTGTACACCCTTGTACACACTTGTACAACCTTGTACACACTTGTACAACCTGACACACAATTGTACAACCTTGTACACACTTGTACAACCTTGTACACACTTGTACAACCTTGTACACACTTGTACAGCCTTGTACACAATTGTACAACCTTGTACACACTTGTACAACCTTGTACACACTTGTACAACCTTGTACACAATTGTACAGCCTTGTACACAATTGTACAACCTTGTACACACTTGTACAGCCTTGTACACACTTGTACAGCCTTGTACAAAATTGTACAGCCTTGTACACAATTGTACAACCTTGTACACACTTGTACAACCTTGTACACCCTTGTACAAACTTGTACACACTTGTACAGCCTTGTACACACTTGTACAGCCTTGTACACACTTGTACACACTTTTATTTATCGTACACACTTGTACACCCTTGTACAAACTTGTACATCCTTGTACACACTTGTACAACCTTGTACAAACTTGTACAAACTTGTACATCCTTGTACACGATTTTACACCCTTGTACACACTTGTACAACCTTGTAAAAACTTGTACAACCTTGTACACACTTGTACACCCTTGTACACACTTTTACAACCTTGTACACACTTGTACAACCTTGTACACACTTGTACAACCTTGTACACACTTGTACAACCTTGTACACACTTGTACAACTTGTACACACTTGTACAACCTTGTACACACTTTTACAACCTTGTACACACTTGTACAACCTTGTACACACTTGTACAACCTTGTACACACTTGTACAACCTTGTACACACTTGTACAACCTTGTACACACTTGTACAACCATGTAAAAACTTGTACAACCTTGTACACACTTCTACACCCTTGTACACACTTGTACAAGCTTGTACACACTTGTACAAGCTTGTACACACTTGTACACCTTTGTTCAAACTTGTGCACCCTTGTACACTTTTGTACACCCTTGTACACATTTGTACAACCTTGTACACACTTGTACAACCTTGTACACACTTGTACAACCTTGTACACACTTGTACAACCTTGTACACAATTGTAAAACCTTGTACACACTTGTACAACCTTGTACAAACTTGTACACACTTGTACAAACTTTTACATCCTTGTACACATTTGTACACCCTTGTACACACTTGTACAACCTTGTACAACCTTGTACAAACCTGTACACCCTTGTACACACTTGTACAAGCTTGTACACGATTGTACACCCTTGTACACACTTGTGCACCCTTGTACAAACTTGTACATCCTTGTACACACTTGTAAAACCTTGTACAAACTTGTACAAACTTGTACAAACTTGTACAAACTTGTACATCCTTGTACACGATAGTACACCCTTGTACACACTTGTACAACCTTGTACACACTTGTACAACCTGATACACAATTGTACAACCTTGTACACACTTGTACAACCTTGTACACACTTGTACAACCTTGTACACACTTGTACAACCTTGTAAACACTTGTACAACCTTGTACACACTTGTACAACCTTGTACACACTTGTACAACCTTGTACACACTTGTACAGCCTTGTACACAATTGTACAACCTTGTACACACTTGTACAACCTTGTACACACTTGTACAACCTTGTACACAATTGTACAGCCTTGTACACAATTGTACAACCTTGTACACACTTGTACAGCCTTGTACACACTTGTACAGCCTTGTACAAAATTGTACAGCCTTGTACACAATTGTACAACCTTGTACACACTTGTACAACCTTGTACACCCTTGTACAAACTTTTACACATCGTACACACTTGTACACCCTTGTACAAACTTGTACATCCTTGTACACACTTGTACAACCTTGTACACACTTGTACAACCTTGTACACACTTGTACATCCTTGTACACAATTGTACAACCTTGTACACAGTTGTACAGCCTTGTACACAATTGTACAACCTTGTACACACTTGTACAACCTTGTACACCCTTGTACACACTTTTACTTATCGTACACACTTGTACACCCTTGTACAAACTTGTACATCCTTGTACACACTTGTACAACCTTGTACAAACTTGTACAAACTTGTACATCCTTGTACACGATTTTACACCCTTGTACACACTTGTACAACCTTGTAAAAACTTGTACAACCTTGTACACACTTGTACACCCTTGTACACACTTGTACAACCTTGTACACACTTGTACAACCTTGTACACACTTGTACAACCTTGTACACACTTGTACAACCTTGTACACAATTGTACAACCTTGTACACACTTGTACAACCTTGTACACAATTGTACAACCTTGTACACACTTGTACAAACTTGTACACCCTTGTACAAACTTTTACACATCGTACACACTTGTACAGCCCTTGTACAAACTTGTACATCCTTGTACACACTTGTACAACCTTGTACACACTTGAACATCCTTGTACACAATTGTACACCCTTGTACACACTTGTACAACCTTGTACACACTTGTACAACCTTGAACACACTTGTACAGCCTTGTACACAATTGTACAACCTTGTACACACTTGTACAACCTTGTACACACTTGTACAACCTTGTACACAATTGTACAGCCTTGTACACACTTGTACAACCTTGTACACACTTGTACAGCCTTGTACACAATTGTACAACCTTTTACACACTTGTACAACCTTGTACACACTTGTACAACCTTGTACACAATTGTACAGCCTTGTACACACTTGTACAACCTTGTACACACTTGTACAACCTTGTAAAAACTTGTACACCCTTGTACACACTTGTACAACCTTGTACAACCTTGTACACACTTGTACAGCCTTGTACAACCTTGTACAACCTTGTACACACTTGTACAGCCTTGTAAAAACTTGTACACCCTTGTACACACATGTACAACATTGTACACAACTTGTACAACCTTGTACACACTTGTACAACCTTGTAAAACTTGTACACATTTGTACACACTTGTACACCCTTGTACACACTTGTAAAACCTTGTACAAACTTATACAATCTTGTACACACTTGTACAACCCAGTACACACTTGTACAATCTTGTACAAACTTGTACTCCCTTGTACAAACTTGTACATCCTTGTACACACTTGTACAACCTTGTACAAACTTGTACAAACTTGTACAAACTTGTACATCCTTGTACACGATTGTACACCCTTGTACACACTTGTACAACCTTGTACACACTTGTACAACCTGACACACAATTGTACAACCTTGTACACACTTGTACAACCTTGTACACACTTGTACAACCTTGTACACACTTGTACAGCCTTGTACACAATTGTACAACCTTGTACACACTTGTACAACCTTGTACACACTTGTACAACCTTGTACACAATTGTACAGCCTTGTACACAATTGTACAACCTTGTACACACTTGTACAGCCTTGTACACACTTGTACAGACTTGTACAAAATTGTACAGCCTTGTACACAATTGTACAACCTTGTACACACTTGTACAACCTTGTACACCCTTGTACAAACTTGTACACACTTGTACAGCCTTGTACACACTTGTACAGCCTTGTACACACTTGTACACACTTTTATTTATCGTACACACTTGTACACCCTTGTACAAACTTGTACATCCTTGTACACACTTGTACAACCTTGTACAAACTTGTACAAACTTGTACATCCTTGTACACGATTTTACACCCTTGTACACACTTGTACAACCTTGTAAAAACTTGTACAACCTTGTACACACTTTTACACCCTTGTACACACTTTTACAACCTTGTACACACTTGTACAACCTTGTACACACTTGTACAACCTTGTACACACTTGTACAACTTGTACACACTTGTACAACCTTGTACACACTTGTACAACCTTGTACACACTTGTACAACCTTGTACACACTTGTACAACCTTGTACACACTTGTACAACCTTGTACACACTTGTACAACCTTGTACACACTTGTACAACCTTGTACACACTTGTACAACCTTGTACACACTTGTACAACCATGTAAAAACATGTACAACCTTGTACACACTTGTACACCCTTGTCAAACTTGTACAAGCTTGTACACACTTGTACAACCTTGTACACACTTGTACACCCTTGTACACACTTGTACAACCTTGTACAAACCTGTACACCCTTGTACACACCTGTACAAGCTTGTACACACTTGTACAAGCTTGTACACACTTGTACACCTTTGTTCAAACTTGTGCACCCTTGTACACTTTTGTACACCCTTGTACACATTTGTACAACCTTGTACAAACTTGTACACACTTGTACAAACTTGTACACACTTGTACAACCTTGTACAAACTTGTAAAACCTTGTACACACTTGTACAAGCTTGTACACACTTGTACAAGCTTGTACACACTTGTACAAGTTGTACACACTTGTACAACCTTGTACACACTTGTACAACCTTGTACACACTTGTACAACCTTGTACACACTTGTACAACCTTGTACACAATTGTAAAACCTTGTACACACTTGTACAACCTTGTACAAACTTGTACACACTTGTACAAACTTTTACATCCTTGTACACATTTGTACACCCTTGTACACACTTGTACAACCTTGTACAACCTTGTACAAACCTGTACACCCTTGTACACACTTGTACAAGCTTGTACACGATTGTACACCCTTGTACACACTTGTGCACCCTTGTACAAACTTGTACATCCTTGTACACACTTGTAAAACCTTGTACAAACTTGTACAAACTTGTACAAACTTGTACAAACTTGTACATCCTTGTACACGATAGTACACCCTTGTACACACTTGTACAACCTTGTACACACTTGTACAACCTGATACACAATTGTACAACCTTGTACACACTTGTACAACCTTGTACACACTTGTACAACCTTGTACACACTTGTACAACCTTGTAAACACTTGTACAACCTTGTACACACTTGTACAACCTTGTAAACACTTGTACAACCTTGTACACACTTGTACAGCCTTGTACACAATTGTACAACCTTGTACACACTTGTACAACCTTGTACACACTTGTACAACCTTGTACACAATTGTACAGCCTTGTACACACTTGTACAACCTTGTACACACTTGTACAGCCTTGTACAAAATTGTAAAACCTTGTACACACTTGTACAGCCTTGTACACAATTGTACAACCTTGTACACACTTGTACAACCTTGTACACCCTTGTACAAACTTTTACACATCGTACACACTTGTACATCCTTGTACAAACTTGTACATCCTTGTACACACTTGTACAACCTTGTACACACTTGTACAATCTTGTACACACTTGTACAGCCTTGTACACAATTGTACAACCTTGTACACACTTGTACAGCCTTGTACACAATTGTACAACCTTGTACACACTTGTACAACCTTGTACACCCTTGTACACACTTTTACTTATCGTACACACTTGTACAAACTTGTACATCCTTGTACACACTTGTACAACCTTGTACAAACTTGTACAAACTTGTACATCCTTGTACACGATTTTACCGCCTTGTACACACTTGTACAACCTTGTGAAAACTTGTACAACCTTGTACACACTTGTACACCCTTGTACACACTTGTACAAGCTTGTACACACTTGTACAACCTTGTACACACTTGTACACCCTTGTACACACATGTATAACCTTGTACACAACTTGTACAACCTTGTACACACTTGTACAACCTTGTAAAACTTGTACACCCTTGTACAAACTTGTACACCCCTGTACACACTTGTACAAATTTGTACACACTTGTACACCCTTGTACACACTTGTACAACCTTGTACAAACTTATACAATCTTGTACACACTTGTACAACCCAGTACACAACTTGTACAACCTTGTACACACTTGTACAACCTTGTAAAACTTGTACACCCTTGTACAAACTTGTACACCCCTGTACACACTTGTACACATTTGTACACACTTGTACACCCTTGTACACACTTGTACAACCTTGTACAAACTTATACAATCTTGTACACACTTGTACAACCCAGTACTTACTTGTACAATCTTGTACAAACTTGTACATCCTTGTACACGATTGTACACCCTTGTACACACTTGTACAACCTTGTACACACTTGTACAACCTTGTACACAATTGTACAACCTTGTACACACTTGTACAACCTTGTACACACTTGCACAACTTTGTACACACTTGTACAGTCTTGTACACAATTGTACAACCTTGTACACACTTGTACAACCTTGTACACACTTGTACAACCTT
This sequence comes from Macrosteles quadrilineatus, assembly GCF_028750875.1. Taxonomy (NCBI): domain Eukaryota; kingdom Metazoa; phylum Arthropoda; class Insecta; order Hemiptera; family Cicadellidae; genus Macrosteles; species Macrosteles quadrilineatus. Next base: position 77,755 of record NW_026542867.1, read on the forward strand.
GTACACAATTGTACAGCCTTGTACACACTTGTACAACCTTGTACACACTTGTACAGCCTTGTACACAATTGTACAACCTTGTACACACTTGTACAACCTTGTACACACTTGTACAACCTTGTACACAATTGTACAGCCTTGTACACACTTGTACAACCTTGTACACACTTGTACAACCTTGTTAAAACTTGTACACCCTTGTACACACTTGTACAACCTTGTACAACCTTGTACACACTTGTACAGCCTTGTACACAATTGTACAACCTTGTACACACTTGTACAACCTTGTACACAATTGTACAACCTCGTACACACTTGTACAACCTCGTACACACTTGTACAACCTTGTACACACTTGTACAACCTTGTACATACTTGTACAACCTTGTACACACTTGTACAACCTTGTACACACTTGTACAACCTTTTACACACTTGTACAGCCTTGTACACAATTGTACAACCTTGTACACACTTGTACAGCCTTGTACACAATTGTACAACCTTGTACACACTTGTACAACCTTGTACACACTTGTACAACCTTGTACACAATTGTAGAGCCTTGTACACACTTGTACAACCTTGTACACACTTGTACAGCCTTGTACAAAATTGTACAACCTTGTACACACTTGTACAGCCTTGTACACAATTGTACACAATTGTACAACCTTGTACACACTTGTACAAACTTGTACAACCTTGTACAAACTTTTACACATCGTACACACTTGTACAGCCCTTGTACAAACTTGTACATCCTTGTACACACTTGTACAACCTTGTACACACTTTTACACACTTGTACAAACTTGTACACACTTATACAACCTTGTACAAACTTGTACAACCTTGTACACACTTGTACAAGCTTGTACACACTTGTACAAGTTGTACACACTTGTACAACCTTGTACACACTTGTACAACCTTGTACACACTTGTACAACCTTGTACACACTTGTACAACCTTGTACACAATTGTAAAACCTTGTACACACTTGTACAACCTTGTACAAACTTGTACACACTTGTACAAACTTTTACATCCTTGTACACATTTGTACACCCTTGTACACACTTGTACAACCTTGTACAACCTTGTACAAACCTGTACACCCTTGTACACACTTGTACAAGCTTGTACACGATTGTACACCCTTGTACACACTTGTGCACCCTTGTACAAACTTGTACATCCTTGTACACACTTGTAAAACCTTGTACAAACTTGTACAAACTTGTACAAACTTGTACATCCTTGTACACGATAGTACACCCTTGTACACACTTGTACAACCTTGTACACACTTGTACAACCTGATACACAATTGTACAACCTTGTACACACTTGTACAACCTTGTACACACTTGTACAACCTTGTACACACTTGTACAACCTTGTAAACACTTGTACAACCTTGTACACACTTGTACAACCTTGTAAACACTTGTACAACCTTGTACACACTTGTACAGCCTTGTACACAATTGTACAACCTTGTACACACTTGTACAACCTTGTACACACTTGTACAACCTTGTACACAATTGTACAGCCTTGTACACACTTGTACAACCTTGTACACACTTGTACAACCTTGTACACACTTGTACAGCCTTGTACAAAATTGTAAAACCTTGTACACACTTGTACAGCCTTGTACACAATTGTACAACCTTGTACACACTTGTACAACCTTGTACACCCTTGTACAAACTTTTACACATCGTACACACTTGTACATCCTTGTACAAACTTGTACATCCTTGTACACACTTGTACAACCTTGTACACACTTGTACAATCTTGTACACACTTGTACAGCCTTGTACACAATTGTACAACCTTGTACACACTTGTACAGCCTTGTACACAATTGTACAACCTTGTACACACTTGTACAACCTTGTACACCCTTGTACACACTTTTACTTATCGTACACACTTGTACACCCTTGTACAAACTTGTACATCCTTGTACACACTTGTACAACCTTGTACAAACTTGTACAAACTTGTACATCCTTGTACACGATTTTACCGCCTTGTACACACTTGTACATCCTTGTGAAAACTTGTACAACCTTGTACACACTTGTACACCCTTGTACACACTTGTACAAGCTTGTACACACTTGTACAACCTTGTACACACTTGTACACCCTTGTACACACATGTATAACCTTGTACACAACTTGTACAACCTTGTACACACTTGTACAAATTTGTAAAACTTGTACACCCTTGTACAAACTTGTACACCCCTGTACACACTTGTACACATTTGTACACACTTGTACACCCTTGTACACACTTGTACAACCTTGTACAAACTTATACAATCTTGTACACACTTGTACAACCCAGTACACAACTTGTACAACCTTGTACACACTTGTACAACCTTGTAAAACTTGTACACCCTTGTACAAACTTGTACACCCCTGTACACACTTGTACACATTTGTACACACTTGTACACCCTTGTACACACTTGTACAACCTTGTACAAACTTATACAATCTTGTACACACTTGTACAACCCAGTACACACTTGTACAATCTTGTACAAACTTGTACATCCTTGTACACGATTGTACACCCTTGTACACACTTGTACAACCTTGTACACACTTGTACAACCTTGTACACAATTGTACAACCTTGTACACACTTGTACAACCTTGTACACACTTGCACAACTTTGTACACACTTGTACAGTCTTGTACACAATTGTACAACCTTGTACACACTTGTACAACCTTGTACACACTTGTACAACCTTGTACACAATTGTACAGCCTTGTACACACTTGTACAACCTTGTACACACTTGTACAGCCTTGTACACAATTGTACAACCTTGTACACACTTGTACAACCTTGTACACACTTGTACAACCTTGTACACAATTGTACAGCCTTGTACACACTTGTACAACCTTGTACACACTTGTACAACCTTGTTAAAACTTGTACACCCTTGTACACACTTGTACAACCTTGTACAACCTTGTACACACTTGTACAGCCTTGTACACAATTGTACAACCTTGTACACACTTGTACAACCTTGTACACAATTGTACAACCTCGTACACACTTGTACAACCTCGTACACACTTGTACAACCTTGTACACACTTGTACAACCTTGTACATACTTGTACAACCTTGTACACACTTGTACAACCTTGTACACACTTGTACAACCTTTTACACACTTGTACAGCCTTGTACACAATTGTACAACCTTGTACACACTTGTACAGCCTTGTACACAATTGTACAACCTTGTACACACTTGTACAACCTTGTACACACTTGTACAACCTTGTACACAATTGTAGAGCCTTGTACACACTTGTACAACCTTGTACACACTTGTACAGCCTTGTACAAAATTGTACAACCTTGTACACACTTGTACAGCCTTGTACACAATTGTACAACCTTGTACACACTTGTACAAACTTGTACAACCTTGTACAAACTTTTACACATCGTACACACTTGTACAGCCCTTGTACAAACTTGTACATCCTTGTACACACTTGTACAACCTTGTACACACTTTTACATCCTTGTACACAATTGTACACCCTTGTACACACTTGTACAACCTTGTACACACTTGTACAACCTTGAACACACTTGTACAGCCTTGTACACAATTGTACAACCTTGTACACACTTGTACAACCTTGTACACACTTGTACAACCTTGTACACAATTGTACAGCCTTGTACACACTTGTACAACCTTGTACACACTTGTACAGCCTTGTACACAATTGTACAACCTTGTACACACTTGTACAACCTTGTACACACTTGTACAACCTTGTACACAATTGTACAGCCTTGTACACACTTGTACAACCTTGTACACACTTGTACAACCTTGTAAAAACTTGTACACCCTTGTACACACTTGGACAACTTGTACAACCTTGTACACACTTGTACAGCCTTGTACAACCTTGTACAACCTTGTACACACTTGTACAGCCTTGTTAAAACTTGTACACCCTTGTACACACATGTACAACCTTGTACACAACTTGTACAACCTTGTACACACTTGTACAACCTTGTAAAACTTGTACACATTTGTACACACTTGTACACCCTTGTACACACTTGTACAACCTTGTACAAACTTATACAATCTTGTACACACTTGTACAACCCAGTACACACTTGTACAATCTTGTACAAACTTGTACTCCCTTGTACAAACTTTTACATCCTTGTACACACTTGTACAACCTTGTACAAACTTGTACAAACTTGTAAAAACTTGTACATCCTTGTACACGATTGTACACCCTTGTACACACTTGTACAACCTTGTACACACTTGTACAACCTGACACACAATTGTACAACCTTGTACACACTTGTACAACCTTGTACACACTTGTACAACCTTGTACACACTTGTCCAACCTTGTACACACTTGTACAACCTTGTACACACTTGTACAACCTTGTACACACTTGTACAACCTTGTACACACTTGTACAGCCTTGTACACAATTGTACAACCTTGTACACACTTGTACAACCTTGTACACACTTGTACAACCTTGTACACAATTGTACAGCCTTGTACACAATTGTACAACCTTGTACACACTTGTACAGCCTTGTACAAAATTGTACAGCCTTGTACACAATTGTACAACCTTGTACACACTTGTACAACCTTGTACACCCTTGTACAAACTTTTACACATCGTACACACTTGTACACCCTTGTACAAACTTGTACATCCTTGTACAAACTTGTACAAACTTGTACATCCTTGTACACGATTTTTCACCCTTGTACACACTTGTACAACCTTGTACACACTTGTACACCCTTGTACACACTTGTACAACCTTGTACACACTTGTACAACTTTGTACACACTTGTACAACCTTGTACACACTTGTACAACCTTATACACACTTGTACAACCTTGTACACACTTGTACAACCTTGTACACACTTGTACAACCTTGTACACACTTGTACAACCTTGTACACACTTGTACAACCTTGTACACACTTGTACAACCTTGTACACACTTGTACAACCTTGTACACACTTGTACAACCTTGTACACCCTTGTACACATTTGTACAACCTTGTACAAACTTGTACACACTTGTACAAACTTGTACACACTTGTACAACCTTGTACAAACTTGTACAACCTTGTACACACTTGTACAACGTTGTACACACTTGTACAAGTTGTACAAACTTGTACAACCTTGTACACACTTGTACAACCTTGTACACACTTGTACAACCTTGTACACAATTGTAAAACCTTGTACACACTTGTACAACCTTGTACAAACTTGTACACACTTGTACAAACTTTTACATCCTTGTACACATTTGTACACCCTTGTACACACTTGTACAACCTTGTACAACCTTGTACACACCTGTACACCCTTGTACACACTTGTACAAGCTTGTACACGATTGTACACCCTTGTACACACTTGTGCACCCTTGTACAAACTTGTACATCCTTGTACACACTTGTACAACCTTGTACAAACTTGTACAAACTTGTACAAACTTGTACATCCTTGTACACGATTGTACACACTTGTACACACTTGTACAACCTTGTACACACTTGTACAACCTGATACACAATTGTACAACCTTGTACACACTTGTACAACCTTGTACACACTTGTACAACCTTGTACACACTTGTACAACCTTGTAAAACTTGTACAACCTTGTACACACTTGTACACCCTTGTACACACTTGTACAAGCTTGTACACACTTGTACAACCTTGTACACACTTGTACACCCTTGTACACACATGTACAACCTTGTACACAACTTGTACAACCTTGTACACACTTGTACAACCTTTTAAAACTTGTACACCCTTTTACAAACTTGTACACCCCTGTACACACTTGTACACATTTGTACACACTTGTACACCCTTGTACACACTTGTACAACCTTGTACAAACTTATACAATCTTGTACACACTTGTACAACCCAGTACACAACTTGTACAACCTTGTACACACTTGTACAACCTTGTAAAACTTGTACACCCTTGTACAAACTTGTACACTACTGTACACACTTGTACACATTTGTACACACTTGTACACCCTTGTACACACTTGTACAACCTTGTACAAACTTATACAATCTTGTACACACTTGTACAACCCAGTACACACTTGTAAAATCTTGTACAAACTTGTACATCATTGTACACGATTGTACACCCTTGTACACACTTGTACAACCTTGTACACACTTGTACAACCTTGTACACAATTGTACAACCTTGTACACACTTGTACAACCTTGTACACACTTGCACAACTTTGTACACACTTGTACAGTCTTGTACACAATTGTACAACCTTGTACACACTTGTACAACCTTGTACACACTTGTACAACCTTGTACACAATTGTACAGCCTTGTACACACTTGTACAACCTTGTACACACTTGTACAGCCTTGTACACAATTGTACAACCTTGTACACACTTGTACAACCTTGTACACACTTGTACAACCTTGTACACAATTGTACAGCCTTGTACACACTTGTACAACCTTGTACACACTTGTACAACCTTGTAAAAACTTGTACACCCTTGTACACACTTGTACAACCTTGTACAACCTTGTACAAACTTGTACATCCTTGTACACGATTTTTCACCCTTGTACACACTTGTACAACCTTGTACAAACTTGTACATCCTTGTACACACTTGTACAACCTTGTACAAACTTGTACAAACTTGTACATCCTTGTACACGATTTATCACCCTTGTACACACTTGTACAACCTTGTACACACTTGTACACCCTTGTACACACATGTACAACCTTGTACACACTTGTACAACCTTGTACACACTTGTACAACCTTGTACACACTTGTACAACCTTGTACACACTTGTACAACCTTGTACACACTTGTACAACCTTGTACACACTTGTACAACCTTGTACACACTTGTACAACCTTGTACACACTTGTACAACCTTGTACACACTTGTACAACCTTGTACACACTTGTACAACCTTGTACACACTTGTACAACCTTGTACACACTTGTACAACCTTGTACACACTTGTACAACCATGTAAAAACTTGTACAACCTTGTACACACTTGTACACCCTTGTACACACTTGTACAAGCTTGTACACACTTGTACAACCTTGTACACACTTGTACACCCTTGTACACACTTGTACAACCTTGTACAAACCTGTACACCCTTGTACACACTTGTACATGCTTGTACACACTTGTACAAGCTTGTATACACTTGTACACCTTTGTTCAAATTTGTGAACCCTTGTACACTTTTGTACACCCTTGTACACATTTGTACAACCTTGTACAAACTTGTACACACTTGTAAAAACTTGTAAACACTTGTACAACCTTGTACAAACTTGTACAACCTTGTACACACTTGTACAACGTTGTACACACTTGTAGAAGTTGTACACACTTGTACAACCTTGTACACACTTGTACAACCTTGTACAACCTTGTACAAACCTGTACACCCTTGTACACACTTGTACAAGCTTGTACACGATTGTACACCCTTGTACACACTTGTGCACCCTTGTACAAACTTGTACATCCTTGTACACACTTGTACAACCTTGTACAAACTTGTACAAACTTGTACAAACTTGTACATCCTTGTACACGATTGTACACCCTTGTACACACTTGTACAACCTTGTACACACTTGTACAACCTGATACACAATTGTACAACCTTGTACAAACTTGTACAACCTTGTACAAACTTGTACAACCTTGTACACACTTGTACAACCTTGTACACACTTGTACAACCTTGTACACACTTGTACAGCCTTGTACACAATTGTACAACCTTGTACACACTTGTACAACCTTGTACACACTTTTACAGCCTTGTACAAAATTGTACAACCTTGTACACACTTGTACAGCCTTGTACACAATTGTACAACCTTGTACACACTTGTACAACCTTGTACACCCTTGTACAAACTTTTACACATCGTACACACTTGTACACCCTTGTACAAACTTGTACATCCTTGTACACACTTGTACAACCTTGTACACACTTGTACAATCTTGTACACACTTGTACAATCTTGTACACACTTGTACAGCCTTGTACACAATTGTACAACCTTGTACACACTTGTACAGCCTTGTACACAATTGTACAACCTTGTACACACTTGTACAACCTTGTACACCCTTGTACACACTTTTACTTATCGTACACACTTGTACACCCTTGTACAAACTTGTACATCCTTGTACACACTTGTACAACCTTGTACAAACTTGTACAAACTTGTACATCCTTGTAAACGATTTTACACCCTTGTACACACTTGTACAACCTTGTAAAAACTTGTACAACCTTGTACACACTTGTACACCCTTGTACACACTTGTACAAGCTTGTACACACTTGTACAACCTTGTACACACTTGTACACACTTGTACACCCTTGTACACACATGTACAACCTTGTACACAACTTGTACAACCTTGTACACACTTGTACAACCTTGTAAAACTTGTACACCCTTGTACAAACTTGTACACCCCTGTACACACTTGTACACATTTGTACACACTTATACAATCTTGTACACACTTGTACAACCCAGTACACAACTTGTACAACCTTGTACACACTTGTACAACCTTGTACATACTTGTACAACCTTGTACACACTTGTACAACCTTGTACACACTTGTACAACCTTTTACACACTTGTACAGCCTTGTACACAATTGTACAACCTTGTACACACTTGTACAGCCTTGTACACAATTGTACAACCTTGTACACACTTGTACAACCTTGTACACACTTGTACAACCTTGTACACAATTGTAGAGCCTTGTACACACTTGTACAACCTTGTACACACTTGTACAGCCTTGTACAAAATTGTACAACCTTGTACACACTTGTACAGCCTTGTACACAATTGTACAACCTTGTACACACTTGTACAAACTTGTACAACCTTGTACAAACTTTTACACATCGTACACACTTGTACAGCCCTTGTACAAACTTGTACATCCTTGTACACACTTGTACAACCTTGTACACACTTTTACATCCTTGTACACAATTGTACACCCTTGTACACACTTGTACAACCTTGTACACACTTGTACAACCTTGAACACACTTGTACAGCCTTGTACACAATTGTACAACCTTGTACACACTTGTACAACCTTGTACACACTTGTACAACCTTGTACACAATTGTACAGCCTTGTACACACTTGTACAACCTTGTACACACTTGTACAGCCTTGTACACAATTGTACAACCTTGTACACACTTGTACAACCTTGTACACACTTGTACAACCTTGTACACAATTGTACAGCCTTGTACACACTTGTACAACCTTGTACACACTTGTACAACCTTGTAAAAACTTGTACACCCTTGTACACACTTGGACAACTTGTACAACCTTGTACACACTTGTACAGCCTTGTACAACCTTGTACACACTTGTACAGCCTTGTTAAAACTTGTACACCCTTGTACACACATGTACAACCTTGTACACAACTTGTACAACCTTGTACACACTTGTACAACCTTGTAAAACTTGTACACATTTGTACACACTTGTACACCCTTGTACACACTTGTACAACCTTGTACAAACTTATACAATCTTGTACACACTTGTACAACCCAGTACACACTTGTACAATCTTGTACAAACTTGTACTCCCTTGTACAAACTTTTACATCCTTGTACACACTTGTACAACCTTGTACAAACTTGTACAAACTTGTAAAAACTTGTACATCCTTGTACACGATTGTACACCCTTGTACACACTTGTACAACCTTGTACACACTTGTACAACCTGACACACAATTGTACAACCTTGTACACACTTGTACAACCTTGTACACACTTGTACAACCTTGTACACACTTGTCCAACCTTGTACACACTTGTACAACCTTGTACACACTTGTACAACCTTGTACACACTTGTACAACCTTGTACACACTTGTACAGCCTTGTACACAATTGTACAACCTTGTACACACTTGTACAACCTTGTACACACTTGTACAACCTTGTACACAATTGTACAGCCTTGTACACAATTGTACAACCTTGTACACACTTGTACAGCCTTGTACAAAATTGTACAGCCTTGTACACAATTGTACAACCTTGTACACACTTGTACAACCTTGTACACCCTTGTACAAACTTTTACACATCGTACACACTTGTACACCCTTGTACAAACTTGTACATCCTTGTACAAACTTGTACAAACTTGTACATCCTTGTACTCGATTTTTCACCCTTGTACACACTTGTACAACCTTGTACACACTTGTACACCCTTGTACACACTTGTACAACCTTGTACACACTTGTACAACTTTGTACACACTTGTACAACCTTGTACACACTTGTACAACCTTATACACACTTGTACAACCTTGTACACACTTGTACAACCTTGTACACACTTGTACAACCTTGTACACACTTGTACAACCTTGTACACACTTGTACAACCTTGTACACACTTGTACAACCTTGTACACACTTGTACAACCTTGTACACCCTTGTACACATTTGTACAACCTTGTACAAACTTGTACACACTTGTACAAACTTGTACACACTTGTACAACCTTGTACAAACTTGTACAACCTTGTACACACTTGTACAACGTTGTACACACTTGTACAAGTTGTACAAACTTGTACAACCTTGTACACACTTGTACAACCTTGTACACACTTGTACAACCTTGTACACAATTGTAAAACCTTGTACACACTTGTACAACCTTGTACAAACTTGTACACACTTGTACAAACTTTTACATCCTTGTACACATTTGTATACCCTTGTACACACTTGTACAACCTTGTACAACCTTGTACACACCTGTACACCCTTGTACACACTTGTACAAGCTTGTACACGATTGTACACCCTTGTACACACTTGTGCACCCTTGTACAAACTTGTACATCCTTGTACACACTTGTACAACCTTGTACAAACTTGTACAAACTTGTACAAACTTGTACATCCTTGTACACGATTGTACACACTTGTACACACTTGTACAACCTTGTACACACTTGTACAACCTGATACACAATTGTACAACCTTGTACACACTTGTACAACCTTGTACACACTTGTACAACCTTGTACACACTTGTACAACCTTGTAAAAACTTGTACAACCTTGTACACACTTGTACACCCTTGTACACACTTGTACAAGCTTGTACACACTTGTACAACCTTGTACACACTTGTACACCCTTGTACACACATGTACAACCTTGTACACAACTTGTACAACCTTGTACACACTTGTACAACCTTGTAAAACTTGTACACCCTTTTACAAACTTGTACACCCCTGTACACACTTGTACACATTTGTACACACTTGTACACCCTTGTACACACTTGTACAACCTTGTACAAACTTATACAATCTTGTACACACTTGTACAACCCAGTACACAACTTGTACAACCTTGTACACACTTGTACAACCTTGTAAAACTTGTACACCCTTGTACAAACTTGTACACTACTGTACACACTTGTACACATTTGTACACACTTGTACACCCTTGTACACACTTGTACAACCTTGTACAAACTTATACAATCTTGTACACACTTGTACAACCCAGTACACACTTGTAAAATCTTGTACAAACTTGTACATCATTGTACACGATTGTACACCCTTGTACACACTTGTACAACCTTGTACACACTTGTACAACCTTGTACACAATTGTACAACCTTGTACACACTTGTACAACCTTGTACACACTTGCACAACTTTGTACACACTTGTACAGTCTTGTACACAATTGTACAACCTTGTACACACTTGTACAACCTTGTACACACTTGTACAACCTTGTACACAATTGTACAGCCTTGTACACACTTGTACAACCTTGTACACACTTGTACAGCCTTGTACACAATTGTACAACCTTGTACACACTTGTACAACCTTGTACACACTTGTACAACCTTGTACACAATTGTACAGCCTTGTACACACTTGTACAACCTTGTACACACTTGTACAACCTTGTAAAAACTTGTACACCCTTGTACACACTTGTACAACCTTGTACAACCTTGTACAAACTTGTACATCCTTGTACACGATTTTTCACCCTTGTACACACTTGTACAACCTTGTACAAACTTGTACATCCTTGTACACACTTGTACAACCTTGTACAAACTTGTACAAACTTGTACATCCTTGTACACGATTTATCACCCTTGTACACACTTGTACAACCTTGTACACACTTGTACACCCTTGTACACACTTGTACAACCTTGTACACACTTGTACAACCTTGTACACACTTGTACAACCTTGTACACACTTGTACAACCTTGTACACACTTGTACAACCTTGTACACACTTGTACAACCTTGTACACACTTGTACAACCTTGTACACACTTGTACAACCTTGTACACACTTGTACAACCTTGTACACACTTGTACAACCTTGTACACACTTGTACAACCTTGTACACACTTGTACAACCTTGTACACACTTGTACAACCTTGTACACACTTGTACAACCTTGTACACACTTGTACAACCTTGTACACACTTGTACAACCATGTAAAAACTTGTACAACCTTGTACACACTTGTACACCCTTGTACACACTTGTACAAGCTTGTACACACTTGTACAACCTTGTACACACTTGTACACCCTTGTACACACTTGTACAACCTTGTACAAACCTGTACACCCTTGTACACACTTGTACATGCTTGTACACACTTGTACAAGCTTGTATACACTTGTACACCTTTGTTCAAATTTGTGAACCCTTGTACACTTTTGTACACCCTTGTACACATTTGTACAACCTTGTACAAACTTGTACACACTTGTACAAACTTGTAAACACTTGTACAACCTTGTACAAACTTGTACAACCTTGTACACACTTGTACAACGTTGTACACACTTGTAGAAGTTGTACACACTTGTACAACCTTGTACACACTTGTACAACCTTGTACACACTTGTACAACCTTGTACACACTTGTACAACCTTGTACAACCTTGTACAAACCTGTACACCCTTGTACACACTTGTACAAGCTTGTACACGATTGTACACCCTTGTACACACTTGTGCACCCTTGTACAAACTTGTACATCCTTGTACACACTTGTACAACCTTGTACAAACTTGTACAAACTTGTACAAACTTGTACATCCTTGTACACGATTGTACACCCTTGTACACACTTGTACAACCTTGTACACACTTGTACAACCTGATACACAATTGTACAACCTTGTACAAACTTGTACAACCTTGTACACACTTGTACAACCTTGTACACACTTGTACAACCTTGTACACACTTGTACAACCTTGTACACACTTGTACAGCCTTGTACACAATTGTACAACCTTGTACACACTTGTACAACCTTGTACACACTTTTACAGCCTTGTACAAAATTGTACAACCTTGTACACACTTGTACAGCCTTGTACACAATTGTACAACCTTGTACACACTTGTACAACCTTGTACACCCTTGTACAAACTTTTACACATCGTACACACTTGTACACCCTTGTACAAACTTGTACATCCTTGTACACACTTGTACAACCTTGTACACACTTGTACAATCTTGTACACACTTGTACAATCTTGTACACACTTGTACAGCCTTGTACACAATTGTACAACCTTGTACACACTTGTACAGCCTTGTACACAATTGTACAACCTTGTACACACTTGTACAACCTTGTACACCCTTGTACACACTTTTACTTATCGTACACACTTGTACACCCTTGTACAAACTTGTACATCCTTGTACACACTTGTACAACCTTGTACAAACTTGTACAAACTTGTACATCCTTGTAAACGATTTTACACCCTTGTACACACTTGTACAACCTTGTAAAAACTTGTACAACCTTGTACACACTTGTACACCCTTGTACACACTTGTACAAGCTTGTACACACTTGTACAACCTTGTACACACTTGTACACACTTGTACACCCTTGTACACACATGTACAACCTTGTACACAACTTGTACAACCTTGTACACACTTGTACAACCTTGTAAAACTTGTACACCCTTGTACAAACTTGTACACCCCTGTACACACTTGTACACATTTGTACACACTTGTACACCCTTGTACACACTTGTACAACCTTGTACAAACTTATACAATCTTGTACACACTTGTACAACCCAGTACACAACTTGTACAACCTTGTACACACTTGTACAACCTTGTAAAACTTGTACACCCTTGTACAAACTTGTACACCCCTGTACACACTTGTACACATTTGTACACACTTGTACACCCTTGTACACACTTGTACAACCTTGTACAAACTTATACAATCTTGTACACACTTGTACAACCCAGTACACACTTGTAAAATCTTGTACAAACTTGTACATCATTGTACACGATTGTACACCCTTGTACACACTTGTACAACCTTGTACACACTTGTACAACCTTGTACACAATTGTACAACCTTGTACACACTTGTACAACCTTGTACACACTTGCACAACTTTGTACACACTTGTACAGTCTTGTACACAATTGTACAACCTTGTACACACTTGTACAACCTTTTACACACTTGTACAACCTTGTACACAATTGTACAGCCTTGTACACACTTGTACAACCTTGTACACACTTGTACAGCCTTGTACACAATTGTACAACCTTGTACACACTTGTACAACCTTGTACACACTTGTACAACCTTGTACACAATTGTACAGCCTTGTACACACTTGTACAACCTTGTACACACTCGTACAACCTTGTAAAAACTTGTACACCCTTGTACACACTTGTACAACCTTGTACAACCTTGTACACACTTGTACAGCCTTGTACACAATTGTACAACCTTGTACACACTTGTACAACCTTGTACAACCTTGTACAAACCTGTACACCCTTGTACACACTTGTACAAGCTTGTACACGATTGTACACCCTTGTACACACTTGTGCACCCTTGTACAAACTTGTACATCCTTGTACACACTTGTACAACCTTGTACAAACTTGTACAAACTTGTACAAACTTGTACATCCTTGTACACGATTGTACACCCTTGTACACACTTGTACAACCTTGTACACACTTGTACAACCTGATACACAATTGTACAACCTTGTACACACTTGTACAACCTTGTACACACTTGTACAACCTTGTACACACTTGTACAACCTTGTACACACTTGTACAACCTTGTACACACTTGTACAGCCTTGTATACAATTGTACAACCTTGTACACACTTGTACAGCCTTGTACACAATTGTACAACCTTGTACACACTTGTACAACCTTGTACACCCTTGTACACACTTTTACTTATCGTACACACTTGTACACCCTTGTACAAACTTGTACATCCTTGTACACACTTGTACAACCTTGTACAAACTTGTACAAACTTGTACATCCTTGTACACGATTTTACACCCTTGTACACACTTGTACAACCTTGTAAAAACTTGTACAACCTTGTACACACTTGTACACCCTTGTACACACTTGTACAAGCTTGTACACACTTGTACAACCTTGTACACACTTGTACACCCTTGTACACACATGTACAACCTTGTACACAACTTGTACAACCTTGTACACACTTGTACAACCTTGTAAAACTTGTACACCCTTGTACAAACTTGTACACCCCTGTACACACTTGTACACATTTGTACACACTTGTACACCCTTGTACACACTTGTACAACCTTGTACAAACTTATACAATCTTGTACACACTTGTACAACCCAGTACACAACTTGTACAACCTTGTACACACTTGTACAACCTTGTAAAACTTGTACACCCTTGTACAAACTTGTACACCCCTGTACACACTTGTACACATTTGTACACACTTGTACACCCTTGTACACACTTGTACAACCTTGTACAAACTTATACAATCTTGTACACACTTGTACAACCCAGTACACACTTGTAAAATCTTGTACAAACTTGTACATCATTGTACACGATTGTACACCCTTGTACACACTTGTACAACCTTGTACACACTTGTACAACCTTGTACACAATTGTACAACCTTGTACACACTTGTACAACCTTGTACACACTTGCACAACTTTGTACACACTTGTACAGTCTTGTACACAATTGTACAACCTTGTACACACTTGTACAACCTTGTACACACTTGTACAACCTTGTACACAATTGTACAGCCTTGTACACAATTGTACAACCTTGTACACACTTGTACAGCCTTGTACACAATTGTACAACCTTGTACACACTTGTACAACCTTTACACACTTGTACAACCTTGTACACAATTGTACAGCCTTGTACACACTTGTACAACCTTGTACACACTTGTACAACCTTGTAAAAACTTGTACACCCTTGTACACACTTGTACAACCTTGTACAACCTTGTACAAACTTGTACATCCTTGTACACGATTTTTCACCCTTGTACACACTTGTACAACCTTGTACAAACTTGTACATCCTTGTACACGATTTTTCACCCTTGTACACACTTGTACAACCTTGTACACACTTGTACACCCTTGTACACACTTGTACAACCTTGTACACACTTGTACAACCTTGTACACACTTGTACAACCTTGTACACACTTGTACAACCTTGTACACACTTGTACAACCTTGTACACACTTGTACAACCTTGTACACGATTGTACAACCTTGTACACACTTGTACAACCTTGTACACACTTGTACAACCTTGTACACACTTGTACAACCTTGTACACACTTGTACAACCTTGTACACTCTTGTACAACCTTGTACACACTTGTACAACCTTGTACACATTTGTACAACCTTGTACACACTTGTACAACCTTGTACACACTTGTACAACCATGTATAAACTTGTACAACCTTGTACACACTTGTACACCCTTGTACACACTTGTACAAGCTTGTACACACTTGTACAACCTTGTACACACTTGTACACCCTTGTACACACTTGTACAACCTTGTACAAACCTGTACGCCCTTGTACACACTTGTACATGCTTGTACACACTTGTACAAGCTTGTATACACTTGTACACCTTTGTTCAAATTTGTGAACCCTTGTACACTTTTGTACACCCTTGTATACATTTGTACAACCTTGTACAAACTTGTACACACTTGTACAAACTTGTACACACTTGTACAACCTTGTACAAACTTGTACAACCTTGTACACACTTGTACAACGTTGTACACACTTGTACAAGTTGTACACACTTGTACAACCTTGTACACACTTGTACAACCTTGTACACACTTGTACAACCTTGTACACAATTGTAAAACCTTGTACAACCTTGTACAACCTTGTACAAACCTGTACACCCTTGTACACACTTGTACAAGCTTGTACACGATTGTACACCCTTGTACACCCTTGTGCACCCTTGTACAAACTTGTACATCCTTGTACACACTTGTACAACCTTGTACAAACTTGTACAAACTTGTACAAACTTGTACAAACTTGTACATCCTTGTACACGATTGTACACCCTTGTACACACTTGTACAACCTTGTAAACACTTGTACAACCTGATACACAATTGTACAACTTTGTACACACTTGTACAACCTTGTACACACTTGTACAACCTTGTACACACTTGTACAACCTTGTACACACTTGTACAACCTTGTACACACTTGTACAGCCTTGTACACAATTGTACAACCTTGTACACACTTGTACAACCTTGTACACACTTGTACAACCTTGTACACAATTGTACAGCCTTGTACACACTTGTACAACCTTGTACACACTTGTACAGCCTTGTACAAAATTGTACAACCTTGTACACACTTGTACAGCCTTATACACAATTGTACAACCTTGTACACACTTGTACAACCTTGTACACCCTTGTACAAACTTTTACACATCGTACACACTTGTACACCCTTGTACAAACTTGTACATCCTTGTACACACTTGTACAACCTTGTACACACTTGTACAATCTTGTACACACTTGTACAATCTTGTACACACTTGTACAGCCTTGTACACAATTGTACAACCTTGTACACACTTGTACAGCCTTGTACACAATTGTACAACCTTGTACACACTTGTACAACCTTGTACACCCTTGTACACACTTTTACTTATCGTACACACTTGTACACCCTTGTACAAACTTGTACATCCTTGTACACACTTGTACAACCTTGTACAAACTTGTACAAACTTGTATATCCTTGTAAACGATTTTACACCCTTGTACACACTTGTACAACCTTGTAAAAACTTGTACAACCTTGTACACACTTGTACACCCTTGTACACAATTGTACAAGCTTGTACACACTTGTACAACCTTGTACACACTTTTACACACTTGTACACCCTTGTACACACATGTACAACCTTGTACACAACTTGTACAACCTTGTACACACTTGTACAACCTTGTAAAACTTGTACACCCTTGTACAAACTTGTACACCCCTGTACACACTTGTACACATTTGTACACACTTGTACACCCTTGTACACACTTGTACAACCTTGTACAAACTTATACAATCTTGTACACACTTGTACAACCCAGTACACAACTTGTACAACCTTGTACACACTTGTACAACCTTGTAAAACTTGTACACCCTTGTACAAACTTGTACACCCCTGTACACACTTGTACACATTTGTACACACTTGTACACCCTTGTACACACTTGTACAACCTTGTACAAACTTATACAATCTTGTACACACTTGTACAACCCAGTACACACTTGTAAAATCTTGTACAAACTTGTACATCATTGTACACGATTGTACACCCTTGTACACACTTGTAAAACCTTGTACACACTTGTACAACCTTGTACACACTTGTACAACCTTGTACACAATTGTACAACCTTGTACACACTTGTACAACCTTGTACACACTTGCACAACTTTGTACACACTTGTACAGTCTTGTACACAATTGTACAACCTTGTACACACTTGTACAACCTTGTACACACTTGTACAACCTTGTACACAATTGTACAGCCTTGTACACACTTGTACAACCTTGTACACACTTGTACAGCCTTGTACACAATTGTACAACCTTGTACACACTTGTACAACCTTGTACACACTTGTACAACCTTGTACACAATTGTACAGCCTTGTACACACTTGTACAACCTTGTACACACTTGTACAACCTTGTAAAAACTTGTACACCCTTGTACACACTTGTACAACCTTGTACAACCTTGTACACACTTGTACAACCTTGTACAACATTGTACACACTTGTACAGCCTTGTACACAATTGTACAGCCTTGTACACAATTGTACAACCTTGTACACACTTGTACAACCTTGTACAACCTTGTACAAACCTGTACACCCTTGTACACAATTGTACAAGCTTGTACACGATTGTACACCCTTGTACACACTTGTGCACCCTTGTACAAACTTGTACATCCTTGTACACACTTGTACAACCTTGTACAAACTTGTACAAACTTGTACAAACTTGTACAAACTTGTACATCCTTGTACACGATTGTACACCCTTGTACACACTTGTACAACCTTGTACACACTTGTACAACCTGATACACAATTGTACAACCTTGTACACACTTGTACAACCTTGTACACACTTGTACAACCTTGTACACACTTGTACAACCTTGTACACACTTGTACAACCTTGTACACACTTGTACACTTTGTATACAATTGTACAACCTTGTACACACTTGTACAACCTTGTACACACTTGTACAACCTTGTACACAATTGTACAGCCTTGTACACACTTGTACAACCTTGTACACACTTGTACAGCCTTGTACAAAATTGTACAACCTTGTACACACTTGTACAGCCTTGTACACAATTGTACAACCTTGTACACACTTGTACAACCTTGTACACCCTTGTACAAACTTTTACACATCGTACTCACTTGTACACCCTTGTACAAACTTGTACATCCTTGTACACACTTGTACAACCTTGTACACACTTGTACAATCTTGTACACACTTGTACAATCTTGTACACACTTGTACAATCTTGTACACCCTTGTACACACTTTTACTTATCGTACACACTTGTACACCCTTGTACAAACTTGTACATCCTTGTACACACTTGTACAACCTTGTACAAACTTGTACAAACTTGTACATCCTTGTACACGATTTTACACCCTTGTACACACTTGTACAACCTTGTAAAAACTTGTACAACCTTGTTCACACTTGTACACCCTTGTACACACTTGTACAAGCTTGTACACACTTGTACAACCTTGTACACACTTGTACACCCTTGTACACACATGTACAACCTTGTACACAACTTGTACAACCTTGTACACACTTGTACAACCTTGTAAAACTTGTACACCCTTGTACAAACTTGTAAACCCCTGTACACACTTGTACACATTTGTACACACTTGTACACCCTTGTACACACTTGTACAACCTTTTACAAACTTATACAATCTTGTACACACTTGTACAACCCAGTACACACTTGTAAAATCTTGTACAAACTTGTACATCATTGTACACGATTGTACACCCTTGTACACACTTGTACAACCTTGTACACACTTGTACAACCTTGTACACAATTGTACAACCTTGTACACACTTGTACAACCTTGTACACACTTGCACAACTTTGTACACACTTGTACAGTCTTGTACACAATTGTACAACCTTGTACACACTTGTACAACCTTGTACACACTTGTACAACCTTGTACACAATTGTACAGCCTTGTACACACTTGTACAACCTTGTACACACTTGTACAGCCTTGTACACAATTGTACAATCTTGTACACACTTGTACAACCTTGTACACACTTGTACAACCTTGTACACAATTGTACAGCCTTGTACACACTTGTACAACCTTGTACACACTTGTACAACCTTGTAAAAACTTGTACACCCTTGTACACACTTGTACAACCTTGTACAACCTTGTACACACTTGTACAGCCTTGTACACAATTGTACAACCTTGTACACACTTGTACAACCTTGTACACAATTGTACAACCTCGTACACACTTGTACAACCTTGTACACACTTGTACAACCTTGTACACACTTGTACAACCTTGTACACAATTGTACAACCTTGTACACACTTGTACAACCTTTTACACACTTGTACAACCTTGTACACACTTGTACAACCTTTTACACACTTGTACAGCCTTGTACACTATTGTACAACCTTGTACACACTTGTACAGCCTTGTACACAATTGTACAACCTTGTACACACTTGTACAACCTTGTACACCCTTGTACACACTTTTACTTATCGTACACACTTGTACACCCTTGTACAAACTTGTACATCCTTGTACACACTTGTACAACCTTGTACAAACTTGTACATCCTTGTACACGATTTTACACCCTTGTACACACTTGTACAACCTTGTAAAAACTTGTACAACCTTGTACACACTTGTACAACCTTGTACACACTTGTACAACCTTGTACACACTTGTACAACCTTGTACACACTTGTACAACCTTGTACACACTTGTACAACCTTGTACACACTTGTACAACCTTGTACACACTTGTAAAACCTTGTACACACTTTTACAACCTTGTACACACTTGTACAACCTTGTACACACTTGTACAACCTTGTACACACTTGTACAGCCTTGTACACAATCGTACAACCTTGTACACACTTGTACAGCCTTGTACACAATTGTAAAACCTTGTACACACTTGTACAACCTTGTACACCCTTGTACACACTTTTACTTATCGTACACACTTGTACACCCTTGTACAAACTTGTACATCCTTATACACACTTGTACAACCTTGTACAAACTTGTACAAACTTGTACATCCTTGTACACGATTTTACACCCTTGTACACACTTGTACAACCTTGTAAAAACTTGTACAACCTTGTACACACTTGTAAAAGCTTGTACACACTTGTACAACCTTGTACACACTTGTACAAGCTTGTACACACTTGTACAACCTTGTACACACTTGTACAACCTTGTACACACTTGTACAACCTTGTACACACTTGTACAACCTTGTACACACTTGTACAACCTTGTACACACTTGTACAACCTTGTACACACTTGTACAACCTTGTACACACTTGTACAACCTTGTACACAATTGTACAAACTTGTACACACTTGTACAACCTTGTACACACTTGTACAACCTTGTACACACTTGTACAACCTTGTACACAATTGTACAACCTTGTACACACTTGTACAACCTTGTACACACTTGTACAACCTTGAACACACTTGTACAGCCTTGTACACAATTGTACAGCCTTGTACACACTTGTACAACCTTGTACACACTTGTACAACCTTGTACACAATTGTACAGCCTTGTACACACTTGTACAACCTTGTACACACTTGTACAGCCTTGTACACAATTGTACAACCTTGTACACACTTGTACAACCTTGTACACACTTGTACAACCTTGTACACAATTGTACAGCCTTGTACACACTTGTACAACCTTGTACACACTTGTACATCCTCGTAAAAACTTGTACACCTTTGTACACACTTGTACAACCTTGTACAACCTTGTACACACTTGTACAGCCTTGTACAACCTTGTACACACTTGTAGAGCCTTGTAAAAACTTGTACACCCTTGTACACACATGTACAACCTTGTACACAACTTGTACAACCTTGTACACACTTGTACAACCTTGTAAAACTTGTACACATTTGTACACACTTGTACACCCTTGTACACACTTGTACAACCTTGTACAAACTTATACAATCTTGTACACACTTGTACAACCCAGTACACACTTATACAATCTTGTACAAACTTGTACTCCCTTGTACAAACTTGTACAACCTTGTACACAATTGTAAAACCTTGTACACACTTGTACAACCTTGTACAAACTTGTACACACTTGTACAAACTTTTACATCCTTGTACACATTTGTACACCCTTGTACACACTTGTACAACCTTGTACAACCTTGTACAAACCTGTACACCCTTGTACACACTTGTACAATCTTGTACACGATTGTACACCCTTGTACACACTTGTGCACCCTTGTACAAACTTGTACATCCTTGTACACACTTGTACAACCTTGTACAAACTTGTACAAACTTGTACAAACTTGTACATCCTTGTACACGATTGTTCACCCTTGTACACACTTGTACAACCTTGTACACACTTGTACAACCTGATACACAATTGTACAACCTTGTACACACTTGTACAACCTTGTACACACTTGTACAACCTTGTACACACTTGTACAACCTTGTACACACTTGTACAACCTTGTACACACTTGTACAGCCTTGTACACAATTGTACAACCTTGTACACACTTGTACAACCTTGTACACACTTGTACAACCTTTACACAATTGTACAGCCTTGTACACACTTGTACAACCTTGTACACACTTGTACAGCCTTGTACAAAATTGTACAACCTTGTACACACTTGTACAGCCTTGTACACAATTGTACAACCTTGTACACACTTGTACAACCTTGTAAAACTTGTACACCCTTGTACAAACTTGTACACCCCTGTACACACTTGTACACATTTGTACACACTTGTACACCCTTGTACACACTTGTACAACCTTGTACAAACTTATACAATCTTGTACACACTTGTACAACCCAGTACACAACTTGTACAACCTTGTACACACTTGTACAACCTTGTAAAACTTGTACACCCTTGTACAAACTTGTACACCCCTGTACACACTTGTACACATTTGTACACACTTGTACACCCTTGTACACACTTGTACAACCTTGTACAAACTTATACAATCTTGTACACACTTGTACAACCCAGTACACACTTGTAAAATCTTGTACAAACTTGTACATCATTGTACACGATTGTACACCCTTGTACACACTTGTAAAACCTTGTACACACTTGTACAACCTTGTACACACTTGTACAACCTTGTACACAATTGTACAACCTTGTACACACTTGTACAACCTTGTACACACTTGCACAACTTTGTACACACTTGTACAGTCTTGTACACAATTGTACAACCTTGTACACACTTGTACAACCTTGTACACACTTGTACAACCTTGTACACAATTGTACAGCCTTGTACACACTTGTACAACCTTGTACACACTTGTACAGCCTTGTACACAATTGTACAACCTTGTACACACTTGTACAACCTTGTACACACTTGTACAACCTTGTACACAATTGTACAGCCTTGTACACACTTGTACAACCTTGTACACACTTGTACAACCTTGTAAAAACTTGTACACCCTTGTACACACTTGTACAACCTTGTACAACCTTGTACACACTTGTACAACCTTGTACAACCTTGTACACACTTGTACAGCCTTGTACACAATTGTACAGCCTTGTACACAATTGTACAACCTTGTACACACTTGTACAACCTTGTACAACCTTGTACAAACCTGTACACCCTTGTACACAATTGTACAAGCTTGTACACGATTGTACACCCTTGTACACACTTGTGCACCCTTGTACAAACTTGTACATCCTTGTACACACTTGTACAACCTTGTACAAACTTGTACAAACTTGTACAAACTTGTACATCCTTGTACACGATTGTACACCCTTGTACACACTTGTACAACCTTGTACACACTTGTACAACCTGATACACAATTGTACAACCTTGTACACACTTGTACAACCTTGTACACACTTGTACAACCTTGTACACACTTGTACAACCTTGTACACACTTGTACAACCTTGTACACACTTGTACACTTTGTATACAATTGTACAACCTTGTACACACTTGTACAACCTTGTACACACTTGTACAACCTTGTACACAATTGTACAGCCTTGTACACACTTGTACAACCTTGTACACACTTGTACAGCCTTGTACAAAATTGTACAACCTTGTACACACTTGTACAGCCTTGTACACAATTGTACAACCTTGTACACACTTGTACAACCTTGTACACCCTTGTACAAACTTTTACACATCGTACTCACTTGTACACCCTTGTACAAACTTGTACATCCTTGTACACACTTGTACAACCTTGTACACACTTGTACAATCTTGTACACACTTGTACAATCTTGTACACACTTGTACAATCTTGTACACACTTGTACAATCTTGTACACCCTTGTACACACTTTTACTTATCGTACACACTTGTACACCCTTGTACAAACTTGTACATCCTTGTACACACTTGTACAACCTTGTACAAACTTGTACAAACTTGTACATCCTTGTACACGATTTTACACCCTTGTACACACTTGTACAACCTTGTAAAAACTTGTACAACCTTGTACACACTTGTACACCCTTGTACACACTTGTACAAGCTTGTACACACTTGTACAACCTTGTACACACTTGTACACCCTTGTACACACATGTACAACCTTGTACACAACTTGTACAACCTTGTACACACTTGTACAACCTTGTAAAACTTGTACACCCTTGTACAAACTTGTACACCCCTGTACACACTTGTACACATTTGTACACACTTGTACACCCTTGTACACACTTGTACAACCTTTTACAAACTTATACAATCTTGTACACACTTGTACAACCCAGTACACACTTGTAAAATCTTGTACAAACTTGTACATCATTGTACACGATTGTACACCCTTGTACACACTTGTACAACCTTGTACACACTTGTACAACCTTGTACACAATTGTACAACCTTGTACACACTTGTACAACCTTGTACACACTTGCACAACTTTGTACACACTTGTACAGTCTTGTACACAATTGTACAACCTTGTACACACTTGTACAACCTTGTACACACTTGTACAACCTTGTACACAATTGTACAGCCTTGTACACACTTGTACAACCTTGTACACACTTGTACAGCCTTGTACACAATTGTACAATCTTGTACACACTTGTACAACCTTGTACACACTTGTACAACCTTGTACACAATTGTACAGCCTTGTACACACTTGTACAACCTTGTACACACTTGTACAACCTTGTAAAAACTTGTACACCCTTGTACACACTTGTACAACCTTGTACAACCTTGTACACACTTGTACAGCCTTGTACACAATTGTACAACCTTGTACACACTTGTACAACCTTGTACACAATTGTACAACCTCGTACACACTTGTACAACCTTGTACACACTTGTACAACCTTGTACACACTTGTACAACCTTGTACACAATTGTACAACCTTGTACACACTTGTACAACCTTGTACACACTTGTACAACCTTGTACACACTTGTACAACCTTTTAAACACTTGTACAGCCTTGTACACTATTGTACAACCTTGTACACACTTGTACAGCCTTGTACACAATTGTACAACCTTGTACACACTTGTACAACCTTGTACACCCTTGTACACACTTTTACTTATCGTACACACTTGTACACCCTTGTACAAACTTGTACATCCTTGTACACACTTGTACAACCTTGTACAAACTTGTACATCCTTGTACACGATTTTACACCCTTGTACACACTTGTACAACCTTGTAAAAACTTGTACAACCTTGTACACACTTGTACAACCTTGTACACACTTGTACAACCTTGTACACACTTGTACAACCTTGTACACACTTGTACAACCTTGTACACACTTGTACAACCTTGTACACACTTGTACAACCTTGTACACACTTGTAAAACCTTGTACACACTTTTACAACCTTGTACACACTTGTACAACCTTGTACACACTTGTACAACCTTGTACACACTTGTACAGCCTTGTACACAATCGTACAACCTTGTACACACTTGTACAGCCTTGTACACAATTGTAAAACCTTGTACACACTTGTACAACCTTGTACACCCTTGTACACACTTTTACTTATCGTACACACTTGTACACCCTTGTACAAACTTGTACATCCTTATACACACTTGTACAACCTTGTACAAACTTGTACAAACTTGTACATCCTTGTACACGATTTTACACCCTTGTACACACTTGTACAACCTTGTAAAAACTTGTACAACCTTGTACACACTTGTAAAAGCTTGTACACACTTGTACAACCTTGTACACACTTGTACAAGCTTGTACACACTTGTACAACCTTGTACACACTTGTACAACCTTGTACACACTTGTACAACCTTGTACACACTTGTACAACCTTGTACACACTTGTACAACCTTGTACACACTTGTACAACCTTGTACACACTTGTACAACCTTGTACACACTTGTACAACCTTGTACACAATTGTACAAACTTGTACACACTTGTACAACCTTGTACACACTTGTACAACCTTGTACACACTTGTACAACCTTGTACACAATTGTACAACCTTGTACACACTTGTACAACCTTGTACACACTTGTACAACCTTGAACACACTTGTACAGCCTTGTACACAATTGTACAGCCTTGTACACACTTGTACAACCTTGTACACACTTGTACAACCTTGTACACAATTGTACAGCCTTGTACACACTTGTACAACCTTGTACACACTTGTACAGCCTTGTACACAATTGTACAACCTTGTACACACTTGTACAACCTTGTACACACTTGTACAACCTTGTACACAATTGTACAGCCTTGTACACACTTGTACAACCTTGTACACACTTGTACATCCTCGTAAAAACTTGTACACCTTTGTACACACTTGTACAACCTTGTACAACCTTGTACACACTTGTACAGCCTTGTACAACCTTGTACACACTTGTAGAGCCTTGTAAAAACTTGTACACCCTTGTACACACATGTACAACCTTGTACACAACTTGTACAACCTTGTACACACTTGTACAACCTTGTAAAACTTGTACACATTTGTACACACTTGTACACCCTTGTACACACTTGTACAACCTTGTACAAACTTATACAATCTTGTACACACTTGTACAACCCAGTACACACTTATACAATCTTGTACAAACTTGTACTCCCTTGTACAAACTTGTACAACCTTGTACACAATTGTAAAACCTTGTACACACTTGTACAACCTTGTACAAACTTGTACACACTTGTACAAACTTTTACATCCTTGTACACATTTGAACACCCTTGTACACACTTGTACAACCTTGTACAACCTTGTACAAACCTGTACACCCTTGTACACACTTGTACAATCTTGTACACGATTGTACACCCTTGTACACACTTGTGCACCCTTGTACAAACTTGTACATCCTTGTACACACTTGTACAACCTTGTACAAACTTGTACAAACTTGTACAAACTTGTACATCCTTGTACACGATTGTTCACCCTTGTACACACTTGTACAACCTTGTACACACTTGTACAACCTGATACACAATTGTACAACCTTGTACACACTTGTACAACCTTGTACACACTTGTACAACCTTGTACACACTTGTACAACCTTGTACACACTTGTACAGCCTTGTACACAATTGTACAACCTTGTACACACTTGTACAACCTTGTACACACTTGTACAACCTTTACACAATTGTACAGCCTTGTACACACTTGTACAACCTTGTACACACTTGTACAGCCTTGTACAAAATTGTACAACCTTGTACACACTTGTACAGCCTTGTACACAATTGTACAACCTTGTACACACTTGTACAACCTTGTACACCCTTGTACAACCTTGTACACACTTGTACAACCTTGTACACCCTTGTACAAACTTTTACACATCGTACTCACTTGTACACCCTTGTACAAACTTGTACATCCTTGTACACACTTGTACAACCTTGTACACACTTGTACAATCTTGTACACACTTGTACAATCTTGTACACACTTGTACAATCTTGTACACACTTGTACAATCTTGTACACCCTTGTACACACTTTTACTTATCGTACACACTTGTACACCCTTGTACAAACTTGTACATCCTTGTACACACTTGTACAACCTTGTACAAACTTGTACAAACTTGTACATCCTTGTACACGATTTTACACCCTTGTACACACTTGTACAACCTTGTAAAAACTTGTACAACCTTGTACACACTTGTACACCCTTGTACACACTTGTACAAGCTTGTACACACTTGTACAACCTTGTACACACTTGTACACCCTTGTACACACATGTACAACCTTGTACACAACTTGTACAACCTTGTACACACTTGTACAACCTTGTAAAACTTGTACACCCTTGTACAAACTTGTACACCCCTGTACACACTTGTACACATTTGTACACACTTGTACACCCTTGTACACACTTGTACAACCTTTTACAAACTTATACAATCTTGTACACACTTGTACAACCCAGTACACACTTGTAAAATCTTGTACAAACTTGTACATCATTGTACACGATTGTACACCCTTGTACACACTTGTACAACCTTGTACACACTTGTACAACCTTGTACACAATTGTACAACCTTGTACACACTTGTACAACCTTGTACACACTTGCACAACTTTGTACACACTTGTACAGTCTTGTACACAATTGTACAACCTTGTACACACTTGTACAACCTTGTACACACTTGTACAACCTTGTACACAATTGTACAGCCTTGTACACACTTGTACAACCTTGTACACACTTGTACAGCCTTGTACACAATTGTACAATCTTGTACACACTTGTACAACCTTGTACACACTTGTACAACCTTGTACACAATTGTACAGCCTTGTACACACTTGTACAACCTTGTACACACTTGTACAACCTTGTAAAAACTTGTACACCCTTGTACACACTTGTACAACCTTGTACAACCTTGTACACACTTGTACAGCCTTGTACACAATTGTACAACCTTGTACACACTTGTACAACCTTGTACACAATTGTACAACCTCGTACACACTTGTACAACCTTGTACACACTTGTACAACCTTGTACACACTTGTACAACCTTGTACACAATTGTACAACCTTGTACACACTTGTACAACCTTGTACACACTTGTACAACCTTGTACACACTTGTACAACCTTTTAAACACTTGTACAGCCTTGTACACTATTGTACAACCTTGTACACACTTGTACAGCCTTGTACACAATTGTACAACCTTGTACACACTTGTACAACCTTGTACACCCTTGTACACACTTTTACTTATCGTACACACTTGTACACCCTTGTACAAACTTGTACATCCTTGTACACACTTGTACAACCTTGTACAAACTTGTACATCCTTGTACACGATTTTACACCCTTGTACACACTTGTACAACCTTGTAAAAACTTGTACAACCTTGTACACACTTGTACAACCTTGTACACACTTGTACAACCTTGTACACACTTGTACAACCTTGTACACACTTGTACAACCTTGTACACACTTGTACAACCTTGTACACACTTGTACAACCTTGTACACACTTGTAAAACCTTGTACACACTTTTACAACCTTGTACACACTTGTACAACCTTGTACACACTTGTACAACCTTGTACACACTTGTACAGCCTTGTACACAATCGTACAACCTTGTACACACTTGTACAGCCTTGTACACAATTGTAAAACCTTGTACACACTTGTACAACCTTGTACACCCTTGTACACACTTTTACTTATCGTACACACTTGTACACCCTTGTACAAACTTGTACATCCTTATACACACTTGTACAACCTTGTACAAACTTGTACAAACTTGTACATCCTTGTACACGATTTTACACCCTTGTACACACTTGTACAACCTTGTAAAAACTTGTACAACCTTGTACACACTTGTAAAAGCTTGTACACACTTGTACAACCTTGTACACACTTGTACAAGCTTGTACACACTTGTACAACCTTGTACACACTTGTACAACCTTGTACACACTTGTACAACCTTGTACACACTTGTACAACCTTGTACACACTTGTACAACCTTGTACACACTTGTACAACCTTGTACACACTTGTACAACCTTGTACACACTTGTACAACCTTGTACACAATTGTACAAACTTGTACACACTTGTACAACCTTGTACACACTTGTACAACCTTGTACACACTTGTACAACCTTGTACACAATTGTACAACCTTGTACACACTTGTACAACCTTGTACACACTTGTACAACCTTGAACACACTTGTACAGCCTTGTACACAATTGTACAGCCTTGTACACACTTGTACAACCTTGTACACACTTGTACAACCTTGTACACAATTGTACAGCCTTGTACACACTTGTACAACCTTGTACACACTTGTACAGCCTTGTACACAATTGTACAACCTTGTACACACTTGTACAACCTTGTACACACTTGTACAACCTTGTACACAATTGTACAGCCTTGTACACACTTGTACAACCTTGTACACACTTGTACATCCTCGTAAAAACTTGTACACCTTTGTACACACTTGTACAACCTTGTACAACCTTGTACACACTTGTACAGCCTTGTACAACCTTGTACACACTTGTAGAGC
Organism: Macrosteles quadrilineatus; assembly: GCF_028750875.1. NCBI lineage: Eukaryota > Metazoa > Arthropoda > Insecta > Hemiptera > Cicadellidae > Macrosteles > Macrosteles quadrilineatus. The sequence goes on from NW_026542867.1 coordinate 109,585, forward strand.
CTTGTAAAAACTTGTACACCCTTGTACACACATGTACAACCTTGTACACAACTTGTACAACCTTGTACACACTTGTACAACCTTGTAAAACTTGTACACATTTGTACACACTTGTACACCCTTGTACACACTTGTACAACCTTGTACAAACTTATACAATCTTGTACACACTTGTACAACCCAGTACACACTTATACAATCTTGTACAAACTTGTACTCCCTTGTACAAACTTGTACAACCTTGTACACAATTGTAAAACCTTGTACACACTTGTACAACCTTGTACAAACTTGTACACACTTGTACAAACTTTTACATCCTTGTACACATTTGAACACCCTTGTACACACTTGTACAACCTTGTACAACCTTGTACAAACCTGTACACCCTTGTACACACTTGTACAATCTTGTACACGATTGTACACCCTTGTACACACTTGTGCACCCTTGTACAAACTTGTACATCCTTGTACACACTTGTACAACCTTGTACAAACTTGTACAAACTTGTACAAACTTGTACATCCTTGTACACGATTGTTCACCCTTGTACACACTTGTACAACCTTGTACACACTTGTACAACCTGATACACAATTGTACAACCTTGTACACACTTGTACAACCTTGTACACACTTGTACAACCTTGTACACACTTGTACAACCTTGTACACACTTGTACAGCCTTGTACACAATTGTACAACCTTGTACACACTTGTACAACCTTGTACACACTTGTACAACCTTTACACAATTGTACAGCCTTGTACACACTTGTACAACCTTGTACACACTTGTACAGCCTTGTACAAAATTGTACAACCTTGTACACACTTGTACAGCCTTGTACACAATTGTACAACCTTGTACACACTTGTACAACCTTGTACACCCTTGTACAAACTTTTACACATCGTACACACTTGTACACCCTTGTACAAACTTGTACATCCTTGTACACACTTGTACAACCTTGTACACACTTGTACAATCTTGTACACACTTGTACAGCCTTGTACACAATTGTACAACCTTGTACACACTTGTACAGCCTTGTACACAATTGTACAACCTTGTACACACTTGTACAACCTTGTACACCCTTGTACACACTTTTACTTATCGTACACACTTGTACACCCTTGTACAAACTTGTACATCCTTGTACACACTTGTACAACCTTGTACAAACTTGTACAAACTTGTACATCCTTGTACACGATTTTACACCCTTGTACACACTTGTACAACCTTGTAAAAACTTGTACACCCTTGTACACACATGTACAACCTTGTACACAACTTGTACAACCTTGTACACACTTGTACAACCTTGTAAAACTTGTACACCCTTGTACAAACTTGTACACCCCTGTACACACTTGTACACATTTGTACACACTTGTACACCCTTGTACACACTTGTACAACCTTGTACAAACTTATACAATCTTGTACACACTTGTACAACCCAGTACACACTTGTACAATCTTGTACAAACTTGTACATCCTTGTACACGATTGTACACCCTTGTACACACTTGTACAACCTTGTACACACTTGTACAACCTTGTACACAATTGTACAACCTTGTACACACTTGTACAACCTTGTTTACACTTGCACAACATTGTACACACTTGTACAGTCTTGTACACAATTGTACAACCTTGTACACACTTGTACAACCTTGTTTACACTTGCACAACATTGTACACACTTGTACAGTCTTGTACACAATTGTACAACCTTGTACACACTTGTACAACCTTGTACACACTTGTACAACCTTGTACACACTTGTACAACCTTGTACACACTTGTACAACCTTGTACACAATTGTACAGCCTTGTACACACTTGTACAACCTTGTACACACTTGTACAGCCTTGTACACAATTGTACAACCTTGTACACAATTGTACAACCTTGTACACACTTGTACAACCTTGTACACACTTGTACAACCTTGTACACAATTGTACAGCCTTGTACACACTTGTACAACCTTGTACACACTTGTACAACCTTGTAAAAACTTGTACACCCTTGTACACACTTGTACAACCTTGTACAACCTTGTACACACTTGTAAAGCCTTGTACACAATTGTACATACTTGTACACACTTGTACAACCTTGTACACAATTGTACAACCTCGTACACACTTATACAACCTTGTACACACTTGTACAACCTTGTACACACTTGTACAACCTTGTACACTTTTGTACAACCTTGTACACACTTGTACAACCTTTTACACACTTGTACAGCCTTGTACACAATTGTACAACCTTGTACACACTTGTACAGCCTTGTACACAATTGTACAACCTTGTACACACTTGTACAACCTTGTACGCCCTTGTACACACTTTTACTTATCGTACACACTTGTACACCCTTGTACAAACTTGTACATCCTTGTACACACTTGTACAACCTTGTACAAACTTGTACATCCTTGTACACGATTTTACACCCTTGTACACACTTGTACAACTTTGTAAAAACTTGTACAACCTTGTACACACTTGTACACCCTTGTACACACTTGTACAAGCTTGTACACACTTGTACAACCATGTACACACTTGTACACCCCTGTACACACTTGTACACATTTGTACACACTTGTACACCCTTGTACACACTTGTACAACCTTGTACAAACTTATACAATCTTGTACACACTTGTACAACCCAGTACACAACTTGTACAACCTTGTACACACTTGTACAACCTTGTAAAACTTGTACACCCTTGTACAAACTTGTACACCCCTGTACACACTTGTACACATTTGTACACACTTGTACACCCTTGTACACACTTGTACAACCTTGTACAAACTTATACAATCTTGTACACACTTGTACAACCCAGTACACACTTGTACAATCTTGTACAAACTTGTACATCCTTGTACACGATTGTACACCCTTGTACACACTTGTACAACCTTGTACACACTTGTACAACCTTGTACACAATTGTACAACCTTGTACACACTTGTACAACCTTGTTTACACTTGCACAACATTGTACACACTTGTACAGTCTTGTACACAATTGTACAACCTTGTACACACTTGTACAACCTTGTACACACTTGTACAACCTTGTACACACTTGTACAACCTTGTACACACTTGTACAACCTTGTACACAATTGTACAGCCTTGTACACACTTGTACAACCTTGTACACACTTGTACAGCCTTGTACACAATTGTACAACCTTGTACACAATTGTACAACCTTGTACACACTTGTACAACCTTGTTCACACTTGTACAACCTTGTACACAATTGTACAGCCTTGTACACACTTGTACAACCTTGTACACACTTGTACAACCTTGTAAAAACTTGTACACCCTTGTACACACTTGTACAACCTTGTACAACCTTGTACACACTTGTAAAGCCTTGTACACAATTGTACATACTTGTACACACTTGTACAACCTTGTACACAATTGTACAACCTCGTACACACTTATACAACCTTGTACACACTTGTACAACCTTGTACACACTTGTACAACCTTGTACACTTTTGTACAACCTTGTACACACTTGTACAACCTTTTACACACTTGTACAGCCTTGTACACAATTGTACAACCTTGTACACACTTGTACAGCCTTGTACACAATTGTACAACCTTGTACACACTTGTACAACCTTGTACGCCCTTGTACACACTTTTACTTATCGTACACACTTGTACACCCTTGTACAAACTTGTACATCCTTGTACACACTTGTACAACCTTGTACAAACTTGTACATCCTTGTACACGATTTTACACCCTTGTACACACTTGTACAACTTTGTAAAAACTTGTACAACCTTGTACACACTTGTACACCCTTGTACACACTTGTACAAGCTTGTACACACTTGTACAACCATGTACACACTTGTACAACCTTGTACACACTTGTACAACCTTGTACACACTTGTACAACCTTGTACACACTTGTACAACCTTGTACACACTTGTACAACCTTGTACACACTTGTACAACCTTGTACACACTTGTACAACCTTGTACACACTTGTACAACCTTGTACACACTTGTACAACCTTGTACACACTTGTACAACCTTGTACACACTTGTACAACCTTGTACACAATTGTACAACCTTGTACACACTTGTACAGCCTTGTACACAATTGTAAAACCTTGTACACACTTGTACAACCTTGTACACCCTTGTACACACTTTTACTTATCGTACACACTTGTACACCCTTGTACAAACTTGTACATCCTTGTACACACTTGTACAACCTTGTACAAACTTGTACAAACTTGTACATCCTTGTACACGATTTTACACCCTTGTACACACTTGTACAACCTTGTAAAAACTTGTACAACCTTGTACACACTTGTACACCCTTGTACACACTTGTACAAGCTTGTACACACTTGTACAAGCTTGTACACACTTGTACAACCTTGTACACACTTGTACAACCTTGTACACACTTGTACAACCTTGTACACACTTGTACAACCTTGTACACACTTGTACAACCTTGTACACACTTGTACAACCTTGTACACACTTGTACAACCTTGTACACACTTGTACAACCTTGTACACACTTGTACAACCTTGTACACACTTGTACAACCTTGTACACACTTGTACAACCTTTTACACAATTGTACAACCTTGTACACACTTGTACAACCTTGTACACACTTGTACAACCTTGTACACACTTGTACAACCTTGTACACACTTGTACAGCCTTGTACACAATTGTACAACCTTGTACACACTTGTACAGCCTTGTACACAATTGTAAAACCTTGTACACACTTGTACAACCTTGTACACCCTTGTACACACTTTTACTTATCGTACACACTTGTACACCCTTGTACAAACTTGTACATCCTTATACACACTTGTACAACCTTGTACAAACTTGTACAAACTTGTACATCCTTGTACACGATTTTACACCCTTGTACACACTTGTACAACCTTGTAAAAACTTGTACAACCTTGTACACACTTGTACACCCTTGTACACACTTGTACAAGCTTGTACACACTTGTACAAGCTTGTACACACTTGTACAAGCTTGTACACACTTGTACAACCTTGTACACACTTGTACAACCTTGTACACACTTGTACAACCTTGTACACACTTGTACAACCTTGTACACACTTGTACAACCTTGTACACACTTGTACAACCTTGTACACACTTGTACAACCTTGTACACACTTGTACAACCTTGTACACACTTGTACAACCTTGTACACACTTGTACAACCTTGTACACAATTGTACAACCTTGTACACACTTGTACAACCTTGTACACACTTGTACAACCTTGTACACACTTGTACAACCTTGTACACACTTGTACAACCTTGAACACACTTGTACAGCCTTGTACACACTTGTACAGCCTTGTACACAATTGTACAACCTTGTACACACTTGTACAACCTTGTACACAATTGTACAGCTTTGTACACAATTGTACAGCCTTGTACACACTTGTACAGCCTTGTACACAATTGTACAACCTTGTACACACTTGTACAACCTTGTACACACTTGTACAACCTTGTACACAATTGTACAGCCTTGTACACACTTGTACAACCTTGTACACACTTGTACATCCTCGTAAAAACTTGTACACCTTTGTACACACTTGTACAACCTTGTACAACCTTGTACACATTTGTACAGCCTTGTACAACCTTGTACACACTTGTAGAGCCTTGTAAAAACTTGTACACCCTTGTACACACATGTACAACCTTGTACACAACTTGTACAACCTTGTACACACTTGTACAACCTTGTAAAACTTGTACACATTTGTACACACTTGTACACCCTTGTACACACTTGTACAACCTTGTACAAACTTATACAATCTTGTACACACTTGTACAACCCAGTACACACTTGTACAAACTTGTACAAACTTGTACTCCCTTGTACAAACTTGTACAACCTTGTACACAATTGTAAAACCTTGTACACACTTGTACAACCTTGTACAAACTTGTACACACTTGTACAAACTTTTACATCCTTGTACACATTTGTACACCCTTGTACACACTTGTACAACCTTGTACAACCTTGTACAAACCTGTACACCCTTGTACACACTTGTACAAGCTTGTACACGATTGTACACCCTTGTACACACTTGTGCACCCTTGTACAAACTTGTACATCCATGTACACACTTGTACAACCTTGTACAAACTTGTACAAACTTGTACAAACTTGTACATCCTTGTACACAATTGTTCACCCTTGTACACACTTGTACAACCTTGTACACACTTGTACAACCTGATACACAATTGTACAACCTTGTACACACTTGTACAACCTTGTACACACTTGTACAACCTTGTACACACTTGTACAACCTTGTACACACTTGTACAACCTTGTACACACTTGTACAGCCTTGTACACAATTGTACAACCTTGTACACACTTGTACAACCTTGTACACACTTGTACAACCTTGTACACAATTGTACAGCCTTGTACACACTTGTACAACCTTGTACACACTTGTACAGCCTTGTACAAAATTGTACAACCTTGTACACACTTGTACAGCCTTGTACACAATTGTACAACCTTGTACACACTTGTACAACCTTGTACACCCTTGTACAAACTTTTACACATCGTACACACTTGTACACCCTTGTACAAACTTGTACATCCTTGTACACACTTGTACAACCTTGTACACACTTGTACAATCTTGTACACACTTGTACAGCCTTGTACACAATTGTACAACCTTGTACACACTTGTACAGCCTTGTACACAATTGTACAACCTTGTACACACTTGGACAACCTTGTACACCCTTGTACACACTTTTACTTATCGTACACACTTGTACACCCTTGTACAAACTTGTACATCCTTGTACACACTTGTACAACCTTGTACAAACTTGTACAAACTTGTACATCCTTGTACACGATTTTACACCCTTGTACACACTTGTACAACCTTGTAAAAACTTGTACAACCTTGTACACACTTGTACACCCTTGTACACACTTGTACAAGCTTGTACACACTTGTACAACCTTGTACACACTTGTACACCCTTGTACACACATGTACAACCTTGTACACAACTTGTACAACCTTGTACACACTTGTACAACCTTGTAAAACTTGTACACCCTTGTACAAACTTGTACACCCCTGTACACACTTGTACACATTTGTACACACTTGTACACCCTTGTACACACTTGTACAACCTTGTACAAACTTATACAATCTTGTACACACTTGTAGAACCCAGTACACAACTTGTACAACCTTGTACACACTTGTACAACCTTGTAAAACTTGTACACCCTTGTACAAACTTGTACACCCCTGTACACACTTGTACACATTTGTACACACTTGTACACCCTTGTACACACTTGTACAACCTTGTACAAACTTATACAATCTTGTACACACTTGTACAACCCAGTACACACTTGTACAATCTTGTACAAACTTGTACATCCTTGTACACGATTGTACACCCTTGTACACACTTGTACAACCTTGTACACACTTGTACAACCTTGTACACAATTGTACAACCTTGTACACACTTGTACAACCTTGTACACACTTGCACAACTTTGTACACACTTGTACAGTCTTGTACACAATTGTACAACCTTGTACACACTTGTACAACCTTGTACACACTTGTACAACCTTGTACACACTTGTACAACCTTGTACACAAATGTACAGCCTTGTACACACTTGTACAACCTTGTACACACTTGTACAGCCTTGTACACAATTGTACAACCTTGTACACACTTGTACAACCTTGTACACACTTGTACAACCTTGTACACAATTGTAAAGCCTTGTACACACTTGTACAACCTTGTACACACTTGTATAACCTTGTAAAAACTTGTACACCCTTGTACACACTTGTACAACCTTGTACAACCTTGTACACACTTGTACAGCCTTGTACACAATTGTACATACTTGTACACACTTGTACAACCTCGTACACAATTGTACAACCTCGTACACACTTATACAACCTTGTACACACTTGTACAACCTTGTACACACTTGTACAACCTTGTACACACTTGTACAACCTTGTACACACTTGTATAACCTTGTACACACTTGTACAACCTTTTACACACTTGTACAGCCTTGTACACAATTGTACAACCTTGTACACACTTGTACAGCCTTGTACACAATTGTACAACTTTGTACACACTTGTACAACCTTGTACACCCTTGTACACACTTTTACTTATCGTACACACTTGTACACCCTTGTACAAACTTGTACATCCTTGTACACACTTGTACAACCTTGTACAAACTTGTACATCCTTGTACAAACTTGTACATCCTTGTACACGATTTTACACCCTTGTACACACTTGTACAACCTTGTAAAAACTTGTACAACCTTGTACACACTTGTACACCCTTGTACACACTTGTACAAGCTTGTACACACTTTTACAACCATGTACACACTTGTACAACCTTGTACACACTTGTACAACCTTGTACACACTTGTACAACCTTGTACACACTTGTACAACCTTGTAAAACTTGTACACATTTGTACACACTTGTACACCCTTGTACACACTTGTACAACCTTGTACAAACTTATACAATCTTGTACACACTTGTACAACCCAGTACACACTTGTACAATCTTGTACACACTTGTACAACCCAGTACACACTTGTACAATCTTGTACAAACTTGTGATCCCTTGTACAAACTTGTACAACCTTGTACACAATTGTAAAACCTTGTACACACTTGTACAACCTTGTACAAACTTGTACACACTTGTACAAACTTTTACATCCTTGTACACATTTGTACACCCTTGTACACACTTGTACAACCTTGTACAACCTTGTACAAACCTGTACACCCTTGTACACACTTGTACAAGCTTGTACACGATTGTACACCCTTGTACACACTTGTGCACCCTTGTACAAACTTGTACATCCATGTACACACTTGTACAACCTTGTACAAACTTGTACAAACTTGTACAAACTTGTACATCCTTGTACACGATTGTTCACCCTTGTACACACTTGTACAACCTTGTACACACTTGTACAACCTGATACACAATTGTACAACCTTGTACACACTTGTACAACCTTGTACACACTTGTACAACCTTGTACACACTTGTACAACCTTGTACACACTTGTACAACCTTGTACACACTTGTACAGCCTTGTACACAATTGTACAACCTTGTACACACTTGTACAACCTTGTACACACTTGTACAACCTTGTACACAATTGTACAGCCTTGTACACACTTGTACAACCTTGTACACACTTGTACAGCCTTGTACAAAATTGTACAACCTTGTACACACTTGTACAGCCTTGTACACAATTGTACAACCTTGTACACACTTGTACAACCTTGTACACCCTTGTACAAACTTTTACACATCGTACACACTTGTACACCCTTGTACAAACTTTTACATCCTTGTACACACTTGTACAACCTTGTACACACTTGTACAATCTTGTACACACTTGTACAGCCTTGTACACAATTGTACAACCTTGTACACACTTGTACAGCCTTGTACACAATTGTACAACCTTGTACACACTTGTACAACCTTGTACACCCTTGTACACACTTTTACTTATCGTACACACTTGTACACCCTTGTACAAACTTGTACATCCTTGTACACACTTGTACAACCTTGTACAAACTTGTACAAACTTGTACATCCTTGTACACGATTTTACACCCTTGTACACACTTGTACAACCTTGTAAAAACTTGTACAACCTTGTACACACTTGTTCACCCTTGTACACACTTGTACAAGCTTGTACACACTTGTACAACCTTGTACACACTTGTACACCCTTGTACACACATGTACAACCTTGTACACAACTTGTACAACCTTGTACACACTTGTACAACCTTGTAAAACTTGTACACCCTTGTACAAACTTGTACACCCCTGTACACACTTGTACACATTTGTACACACTTGTACACCCTTGTACACACTTGTACAACCTTGTACAAACTTATACAATCTTGTACACACTTGTACAACCCAGTACACAACTTGTACAACCTTGTACACACTTGTACAACCTTGTAAAACTTGTACACCCTTGTACAAACTTGTACACCCCTGTACAAACTTGTACACATTTGTACACACTTGTACACCCTTGTACACACTTGTACAACCTTGTACAAACTTATACAATCTTGTACACACTTGTACAACCCAGTACACACTTGTACAATCTTGTACAAACTTGTACATCCTTGTACACGATTGTACACCCTTGTACACACTTGTACAACCTTGTACACACTTGTACAACCTTGTACACAATTGTACAACCTTGTACACACTTGTACAACCTTGTACACACTTGCACAACTTTGTACACACTTGTACAGTCTTGTACACAATTGTACAACCTTGTACACACTTGTACAACCTTGTACACACTTGTACAACCTTGTACACAATTGTACAGCCTTGTACACACTTGTACAACCTTGTACACACTTGTACAGCCTTGTACACAATTGTACAACCTTGTACACACTTGTACAACCTTGTACACACTTGTACAACCTTGTACACAATTGTACAGCCTTGTACACACTTGTACACACTTGTACAACCTTGTAAAAACTTGTACGCCCTTGTACACACTTGTACAACCTTGTACAACCTTGTACACACTTGTACAGCCTTGTACACAATTGTACATACTTGTACACACTTGTACAACCTTGTACACAATTGTACAACCTCGTACACACTTATACAACCTTGTACACACTTGTACAACCTTGTACACACTTGTACAACCTTGTACACACTTGTACAACCTTTTACACACTTGTACAGCCTTGTACACAATTGTACAGCCTTGTACACAATTGTACAACCTTGTACACACTTGTACAGCCTTGTACACAATTGTACAACCTTGTACACACTTGTACAACCTTGTACACCCTTGTACACACTTTTACTTATCGTACACACTTGTACACCCTTGTACAAACTTGTACATCCTTGTACACACTTGTACAACCTTGTACAAACTTGTATATCCTTGTACACGATTTTACACCCTTGTACACACTTGTACAACCTTGTAAAAACTTGTACAACCTTGTACACACTTGTACACCCTTGTACACACTTGTACAAGCTTGTACACACTTGTACAACCATGTACACACTTGTACAACCTTGTACACACTTGTACAACCATGTACACACTTGTACAACCTTGTACACACTTGTACAACCTTGTACACACTTGTACAACCTTGTACACACTTGTACAACCTTGTACACACTTGTACAACCTTGTACACACTTGTACAACCTTGTACACACTTGTACAGCCTTGTACACAATTGTACAACCTTGTACACACTTGTACAGCCTTGTACACAATTGTAAAACCTTGTACACACTTGTACAACCTTGTACACCCTTGTACACACTTTTACTTATCGTACACACTTGTACACCCTTGTACAAACTTGTACATCCTTGTACACACTTGTACAACCTTGTACAAAATTGTACAAACTTGTACATCCTTGTACACGATTTTACACCCTTGTACACACTTGTACAACCTTGTAAAAACTTGTACAACCTTGTACACACTTGTACACCCTTGTACACACTTGTACAAGCTTGTACACACTTGTACAAGCTTGTACACACTTGTACAAGCTTGTACACACTTGTACAACATTGTACACACTTGTACAACCTTGTACACACTTGTACAACCTTGTACACACTTGTACAACCTTGTACACATTTGTACAACCTTGTACACACTTGTACAACCTTGTACACACTTGTACAACCTTGTACACACTTGTACAACCTTGTACACACTTGTACAACCTTGTACACACTTGTACAACCTTGTACACACTTGTACAACCTTGTACACACTTGTACAACCTTGTACACACTTGTACAACCTTGTACACACTTGTACAACCTTGTACACACTTGTACAGCCTTGTACACACTTGTACAGCCTTGTACACAATTGTACAACCTTGTACACACTTGTACAACCTTGTACACACTTGTACAACCTTGTGCACCCTTGTACAAACTTGTACATCCATGTACACACTTGTACAACCTTGTACAAACTTGTACAAACTTGTACAAACTTGTACATCCTTGTACACGATTGTTCACCCTTGTACACACTTGTACAACCTTGTACACACTTGTACAACCTGATACACAATTGTACAACCTTGTACACACTTGTACAACCTTGTACACACTTGTACAACCTTGTACACACTTGTACAACCTTGTACACACTTGTACAACCTTGTACACACTTGTACAGCCTTGTACACAATTGTACAACCTTGTACACACTTGTACAACCTTGTACACACTTGTACAACCTTGTACACAATTGTACAGCCTTGTACACACTTGTACAACCTTGTACACACTTGTACAGCCTTGTACAAAATTGTACAACCTTGTACACACTTGTACAACCTTGTACACAATTGTACAGCCTTGTACACACTTGTACAACCTTGTACACACTTGTACATCCTCGTAAAAACTTGTACACCTTTGTACACACTTGTACAACCTTGTACAACCTTGTACACATTTGTACAGCCTTGTACAACCTTGTACACACTTGTAGAGCCTTGTAAAAACTTGTACACCCTTGTACACACATGTACAACCTTGTACACAACTTGTACAACCTTGTACACACTTGTACAACCTTGTAAAACTTGTACACATTTGTACACACTTGTACACCCTTGTACACACTTGTACAACCTTGTACAAACTTATACAATCTTGTACACACTTGTACAACCCAGTACACACTTGTACAATCTTGTACAAACTTGTACTCCCTTGTACAAACTTGTACAACCTTGTACACAATTGTAAAACCTTGTACACACTTGTACAACCTTGTACAAACTTGTACACACTTGTACAAACTTTTACATCCTTGTACACATTTGTACACCCTTGTACACACTTGTACAACCTTGTACAACCTTGTACAAACCTGTACACCCTTGTACACACTTGTACAAGCTTGTACACGATTGTACACCCTTGTACACACTTGTGCACCCTTGTACAAACTTGTACATCCATGTACACACTTGTACAACCTTGTACAAACTTGTACAAACTTGTACAAACTTGTACATCCTTGTACACGATTGTTCACCCTTGTACACACTTGTACAACCTTGTACACACTTGTACAACCTGATACACAATTGTACAACCTTGTACACACTTGTACAACCTTGTACACACTTGTACAACCTTGTACACACTTGTACAACCTTGTACACACTTGTACAACCTTGTACACACTTGTACAGCCTTGTACACAATTGTACAACCTTGTACACACTTGTACAACCTTGTACACACTTGTACAACCTTGTACACAATTGTACAGCCTTGTACACACTTGTACAACCTTGTACACACTTGTACAGCCTTGTACAAAATTGTAAAACCTTGTACACACTTGTACAGCCTTGTACACAATTGTACAACCTTGTACACACTTGTACAACCTTGTACACCCTTGTACAAACTTTTACACATCGTACACACTTGTACACCCTTGTACAAACTTGTACATCCTTGTACACACTTGTACAACCTTGTACACACTTGTACAATCTTGTACACACTTGTACAGCCTTGTACACAATTGTACAACCTTGTACACACTTGTACAGCCTTGTACACAATTGTACAACCTTGTACACACTTGTACAACCTTGTACACCCTTGTACACACTTTTACTTATCGTACACACTTGTACACCCTTGTACAAACTTGTACATCCTTGTACACACTTGTACAACCTTGTACAAACTTGTACAAACTTGTACATCCTTGTACACGATTTTACACCCTTGTACACACTTGTACAACCTTGTAAAAACTTGTACAACCTTGTACACACTTGTACACCCTTGTACACACTTGTCCAAGCTTGTACACACTTGTACAACCTTGTACACACTTGTACACCCTTGTACACACATGTACAACCTTGTACACAACTTGTACAACCTTGTACACACTTGTACAACCTTGTAAAACTTGTACACCCTTGTACAAACTTGTACACCCCTGTACACACTTGTACACATTTGTACACACTTGTACACCCTTGTACACACTTGTACAACCTTGTACAAACTTATACAATCTTGTACACACTTGTACAACCCAGTACACAACTTGTACAACCTTGTACACACTTGTACAACCTTGTAAAACTTGTACACCCTTGTACAAACTTGTACACCCCTGTACACACTTGTACACATTTGTACACACTTGTACACCCTTGTACACACTTGTACAACCTTGTACAAACTTATACAATCTTGTACACACTTGTACAACCCAGTACACACTTGTACAATCTTGTACAAACTTGTACATCCTTGTACACGATTGTACACCCTTGTACACACTTGTACAACCTTGTACACACTTGTACAACCTTGTACACAATTGTACAACCTTGTACACACTTGTACAACCTTGTACACACTTGCACAACTTTGTACACACTTGTACAGTCTTGTACACAATTGTACAACCTTGTACACACTTGTACAACCTTGTACACACTTGTACAACCTTGTACACACTTGTACAACATTGTACACAATTGTACAGCCTTGTACACACTTGTACAACCTTGTACACACTTGTACAGCCTTGTACACAATTGTACAACCTTGTACACACTTGTACAACCTTGTACACACTTGTACAACCTTGTACACAATTGTAAAGCCTTGTACACACTTGTACAACCTTGTACACACTTGTATAACCTTGTAAAAACTTGTACACCCTTGTACACACTTGTACAACCTTGTACAACCTTGTACACACTTGTACAGCCTTGTACACAATTGTACATACTTGTACACACTTGTACAACCTCGTACACAATTGTACAACCTCGTACACACTTATACAACCTTGTACACACTTGTACAACCTTGTACACACTTGTACAACCTTGTACACACTTGTACAACCTTGTACACACTTGTACAACCTTTTACACACTTGTACAGCCTTGTACACAATTGTACAACCTTGTACACACTTGTACAGCCTTGTACACAATTGTACAACTTTGTACACACTTGTACAACCTTGTACACCCTTGTACACACTTTAACTTATCGTACACACTTGTACACCCTTGTACAAACTTGTACATCCTTGTACACACTTGTACAACCTTGTACAAACTTGTACATCTCCTCAGTCAGTCCACACCATGTATTTGACCCGTCGACATCGTATACCCCTTGCGGCCCTCTGAGCCTTATTTAAAATGTAACCAGTGTTCTTATTTACTTACAACACCCCATCCCTGACTCTAAACGTACAGTACGATGTCGACGTACTGTACACTTATCTGATTGCATTAGTGAATTAGGCCTATTATCAATACAATTTTAGTTGTTAATTATAATTTAAATGGGTCAAAGCGTTAGTCTATAAAGGCTTATCTTGTCATCTCGAGAGTATTTAATTCTGGTCCCTACCTTGAAACCCTTAAAAGGTGGGTATATTTTTATATGTTAGGCTAAGAGATTTCCAAACGATATGTAAATCATCATTATGTCCCATGTGTATCCCAAACACAGCAACTTATTCATTAGTTGGTTTGGAATTAGGAATCACGTCTCTATATCACAGTATTAATATTCTCTAATGACCAAGTGATTTTATAAAAGTAGAGTAGGTGTATATTTAAACCAATTCCAAGAAGAATATTTTTAATTGAGATATATCGGCGGTACCCAAAACTTGTTAACGTAATAGTCTCTGCCAAAAGAGGATTCTCGGACAGAGCTCGCTGAAGCGGCTCCAACTATCACTGCCCCGGGCGAAACTCATTTTATTCCATAGT
Organism: Macrosteles quadrilineatus; assembly: GCF_028750875.1. NCBI lineage: Eukaryota > Metazoa > Arthropoda > Insecta > Hemiptera > Cicadellidae > Macrosteles > Macrosteles quadrilineatus. Next base: position 125,725 of record NW_026542867.1, read on the forward strand.
TATTACGGTCATAATCTGAGATGGGGAAATAGAAATTGGGACGATTTAGGATGTTTCTTGAGATAAGAAACTATCAGATTGGCCTGATATGTCTTTTTAGGAATATTTTTCAATAAAAGAATATTCGCAGTTTTGTGAGGAAGAATTTAATCACGTAGATTTTGATAAATAATATTATTCTGGTCCAATACAAACAACGTTTTGAGCTATGAATGGACTTTATTTTACATTCTAATAT